>NC_041393.1:444162656-444164966 GCF_002162155.2 Triticum dicoccoides | reverse complement strand
TTTCCGGGTAATAAATTTCCAGAAAAGACCGTCGTGCTCATCAGCCCCAGGATTACTGTTAGCTGATGAGGCTCCAACTTGATACAAAAATTCCAAGCAAAATACAAAATATGTAGTACAAGACCATTCTGGCCAGTGAGTACAACAAATGGTTTCTAGTGGTTGATGGCGGAAGCGGGTTGTGAAACATCAGTGTCTATGGGACTCCATTTCCCACGGGAACAGCTGACCAGGTTAATTCCTATCTTCGCGAGGCTGCTATCTCCATTGAGTGGGTTCCGGGGCTGGCATCGCGTCGCTCCTCTCCGTGCAAGAAAATCTGGCCAAGACAATAGCCAGGGACAAGCCAGTGAGTACTTTGAATGTACTCGCAAACATTATGAACACAGGTATAATATAACCATGATGTGCTAAAAATATTATAAGCTCATGACGTCAGTCACAATGAAACTCAGATGCGTGCAAGCAAGTTATTTACAAAAATGCAATAACATGGTAGTATAAAAATTTATGAAACAAATAGCAAGCAATGCCACAGTCGGGCGTCTTAGCGACACCACATAAAGGGCTTTAAAAGAAATGCCACAGTCGGGCGTCTGAGCGACACCACATAAAGGGCTTTAAAAGAAATGCCACAGTCGGGCGTCTGAGCGACACCACATAAAGGGCTTTAAAAGAAATGCCACAGTCGGGCGTCTGAGCGACACCACATAAAGGGCTTTATAAGAAATGCCACAGTCGGGCATCTGAGCGACACCACATAAAGGGCTTTAAAAGAAATGCCACAGTCGGGCGTCTGAGCGACACCACATAAATGGCTTTAAAAGAAATGCCACAGTCGAGCGTCTGAGCGACACCACATAAAGGGCTTTAAAAGAAATAATCATAATGAATATCCCGGAGGTAGAACCATCCCAGAGATACTCGGTAATAACAATAATATCACGGGTTAGTCAACAATAATAATAATCATAGATATCACAAGTCACGAGTAGTAATTCCATTTCTGGTTAACCGTTTCACCTCCGAAGACCGACACTAAGACCGATACCTGACCCATCCCAGACTGTAATCCTTAACCATGGACACGGCTATTCGAATAGGTTTAATATCTCTGCAGAGAGTGTACTCTTTACTCACGAGTAACGGATTCCTTTAGTCCATCGGACTAATTCCTTCTACGGTCTTTTAATTGAAACACACCTGACTTGCACACACCAGCTTTCACTCGTGTCTGGAATCACCCATGACACCTGTTAAGCAAAACTCTAAGTGGGGAGGCTACAACCTCGCGTAGCATGGGATCAAATTTCTATCGCGCGCTCTAAGGGGTGCCCCCCTCTCGGTCCCAACCGGATACACCCATGCCCCCGGACCAGGTGGCATGCCTACCGGCTACAACCGGTATCTTCCACCATGGCCTCTCTGTACGGTGTGTGCGAAGACAAGGGTTAACAACTTACTGAACCATACCCCACCTACGGTAGGGACCAGTGGCAGTACGAAAACAAGTATGGGGGTTACCGGAACAAGACTCGATCTATGGCCGACTCAGGTGGCTTATGAGTTCCCTGCATGACATGTATAACAAATATATTTCAACCGAAGAAATCACCACTCAATGTACCTTACCATGCCATACCGGACATAACCGTCCCGACGGGGACCGGCGACAAGCTCACGCCTACCCAAGGCCGAGGCTTTCCTGGATTCCTTTCCGGCATGCATGCAAGGCACATGAGGAGGATTACCATCACAATAATATTCATTTCCAACAGCAAGGAAATCACTGATATGCTTCCATGCAAATGATCATGTCACATGAAATAACAAGTCCTCCGAAGTAAGGTGGTGTTATAAACGTGTCAAATAACACACCAAAAACATTATGCCAGGGTTCAGAATGCTTGCCTTCATGGTGTGGAGAGGTGGGGGGTGCTCTCCAAAATTTTTGAAAGCTTCTTTCTCTCCCAAAAATCCTATTTTCAAGAATATGCAAATAACACCTATTTCAAAAACAGTACAAAAAAGTTGTTTGGAAAATATTCAAATAAATCTTAAAATAAACTAGACAATATTTGAGAGATGTAGGAAAAAGAATTAATTCATTTGGAGTTATATTTAAAAAGTTATAGCCAGTCAAAGTTCTGGTCAAATCTGTTATTTAAATTAAAACAGAAAAGAAAACGTTTCGGAGGGGAATACGCTTTCGGAGCGGGGAAAACGTACTAGGCGGATTACGTCTTCACTTAATCCCACGTGGACAGGCACGGGGTCGCTGACAGTGGGTCCAGGGGGCCCACTAGTCAG
>NC_041393.1:443931294-444161904 GCF_002162155.2 Triticum dicoccoides | reverse complement strand
GCCAAGGTCGTTTCCGCGGCGGTGGGGATAAGCTCTCCGGCGAACCGTCCCTCTGTAGCTAGGGCGACGTGGCGGCGACGAACGCTAGCGGACACCCGTGTGGATGAGCTCGGGCTGTGCCGGGGCCAGGTGGTGAGCCGGGGTGGCTTGGGCGGCGCTGAATGGAGCAGGGGCTGTCGGCGGCGGCGGCGGCTAGCTCTTGGCCTGCCGGGCGTGGCGGGGCTGCTTGGCGCGTTGCGGTGAGTTGGGTAGCGCGTGGCGAGGTGCTGCAGAGCGAGCCAAAACCGTGGGGGCCAGCGTGTCGGCTCGTGTGCGCGGCTGCAATATGCGCGCTCTGGGCGTACCCAGAGCACGCCGACCATCTGTTCGGCGAAATGCCCTGGCCTGCTAGATGGCTTGGTTGGAGCTGAGGATTAGCAGTTCTAGGCTATGGCTTGCAAGGGGATCAGTAGACAAGCTGGTTTGGTCAGGAGATCAGGTTCACAGTGCAAACCAAAAATTTATGCCAAAACAGATCATGCCCATATGGTGTTTGACAAAATGCTAAGGGCACTTAGGCATTTCTTGGAGTGGCCAAAATCTCCAAATCAGTGTCTCTGTGGATGAAAGAGAGGGTGGTGATGTTAGTTGGTGAAATGCACAAACTTGTTAGTGCAAGTCTAGCAGAATTTCAATTCTGGACAGGAAATAAATGGCATTATTTCATGACCCAAAATTAATCCAATGGGTGCATGCTCCTGGACTTAAGGGTTTGGCAAGGGGGACTACCAGTAGAAAAAGTAATCATGGATATAGGAGCAATTAAAATGGTGGTTGCTGTACAAATCATCAAGTTGGTCCAGAATGGAAATGAGGTTGATTCACTCAATATTTTCAAAGAACAACCCTGGATTTTTGCACAAAATGGAATAATATGCTCCTACTGACCTCCCCTAATTTTGGTAGAAGTTTTAAAGAAATATATAAAAGGGTTGTAGTGCAAAATGCACTCTGGACCAGAGAAGAAAAACTGAGTGTAGGGCTCAAAATATTTCATGAATGAAATATATTTTTGCATAAAAGTGATTTAAAAACATCACATGACATCTCCAAATTTTTTTGGAAATTTTAAGTGAATCTATCAAATGGTTGTAGTTCAAATATGGCCATATAACCTTGAAAAACTATTTTCAAGAAGGTAAAGATCAAGCAATTACTTAGTTAATTAGTTATACTGATAAAAGGAAAGTTTTTCTTGAGAGGTTAAACAAGTCCAAAAACATATTTGAAAAGTTTTCTCTTTGGGAAAAACTCATCATAACAGGGAAGGAAATGATTTAAAAAAATCAAAATGGAGCTCAGAAATCCAAAGTTTTAATTCCTAGCAAAATTTTAATTTAATAAAACAGGGCCAAATTTTTGGGGTGTCACAATACTATCCCCCTTAAGAAAAATCTCGTCCTCGAGATTTGCTAAGAGCCGTTGTGAAAAACAAAAGTTCCATATGCATTCGAGCGGTTGTGAGACTGCTGCCGTGGTGCTATGTGAAATTAATTAATCCGCGTCGTGAAGTGGCAGGTGTACCAATTCAGGAAAAAGAAGTCTCACTCCAGGATTTTGCGAGGGAAAAACAGTTAATCTTTAGGAGCATAATCCACAACAAAAACTACACACATTAGTAGAAGCCAAATAATTGACTCGTCGTACAAACTCAGGGTATCACGCATAAGTCACACACATAAATAAATGTTGCAAGGAACAAATACAATAGCGACGTCTAAAATGAAAATGGTAACTGGGTGGGGTCCTGATAAAATGTCTCTGGTAAAGGGATACACTCCTCTTCTATCGAAGGAAGTGGATTGACCAGTCGATGTATGCGTCTCTCCGGGTCGGGTCTCAGTGGTCTGCCGATGGCAATCTGAGGATTTAAATCTGCGAGGCCCTGGAGATAATCCATCACTCGCTGGTTCAAATGCTCTTGAGCAATGATGTACTGGATAAGGTTGGCCAGAACTGGGTCTCTCTCAATACGTCCACCGGGAAAAGATGTTACTTCTCCGGGTGCTGCACGACTCGGAAAGTAATAATATCCTCGTTCGTGGGCATAGGGTACTGCGGATCGAAGACGAGCAATCGCTTCTTTCGCAGCAGCTTCTATGGCCAGGTGTGGGGTTGGCATAGATTTCCCCACGAAGGAAACTTCTATTGGATCTTGGTTGGGGTCTACAGGAGGAATGTGTACTGCTGCCCAATATTCCGAGGTGGATGGGGTGATCCTCGATTTGAACAGCTCGTACTGAGGTGGCTGGGTAGAACCCATGGTACTGCGGGTAAAATCCCACAATATTTTGACAAAGCTACCTGGGGTTGCATCTGGGGTTCTCAGATGAATGCTGGGGCTCGGCATGACAGGAAAAAGCGTGAGTGTTGTGCACAAAGTGAGGGTTGTTGGGTAAGGTCACAAGGTGGTCTTTATATAGCAATGGAGCCGGGTCGTTTTACCGTGGTGAAAGGTAATAAATTTGCCAGCTTAGCTCCAAAGGTCAGGTCAGTGTCGGAGATACACATATCTCATAAAGAGACGTGTTACTGTGGTTGTCGTCGGGTTGGTTTTGGTAGTTGTGCCCGGAAAATGTGCAACTATGCGCTGACCAAATATGCAAGGCTACTTATTTATACAGAGGCACAATGACAGGCTGCGTTATTATACACGGTCGCATGATTACAAAGCGAGGATACATTGAAACTTGGTGCTACTCATACGGCTTAGTCTACCTCGTTCATGTCTAAACGGGCGTGCCTGGTGGATGTCGAGGCTTCTCCACGTGTCTCACTGCTGGGATTAGACGGAGATGGCGGGGGAACTGCAGGGTCGGGGTAGTGATGATGACCATCGCGGGGATTGTTGGCCACAACTCCGTTGGAGTGTGCTCCCAAAATGCGACGAAGCACCTCTGGGGTTATCGCAGCACCTTGGCCGATGGCTGGGGCAGATCTTGGGGTCTCGATCGGTTGTCCAAACAGCACGACTGGGTTGTCGGCGTTGGGCTCGTTTTCTCCTCTCGCCGGGGCTCGACGAACCAACTCTCCACGAGCTGCGATTAGATCAATGGTGATCTGGTCGAACAGTACCTCTAGCGCACTTACATAGCGCACTAGGTGCAACAATGCGGGGTCCGTCTCGTGATCTCCGTTGGCAACTTGGGGTGGTCTACCATACCCTTCACGTCTGGGGTAGTAGTGGAACGAGCGATAGTTAACTCTGGGCGACAAGTGCCTGAGATGAACTATAGCCTCTCGAGCGGCTAGCTGGATGGCTTGTGGCTCAAAGGAAGTTGTCCTTCCAGTGAACCTGTAGGGGCGCTCGGGTGCTAGTCCCCTACCGTAGATGTGCACAGTGGCCCAGAATTGACGGTCTTCACCGCTCATGGGTCCTTGATACACAACATATTCTGGTGGCTCCTCTAACGCGTAGGCACGACGGGTGAGGTTTGCGAGGATGGTCACAAAACCTCCAAGGTTGGTTGCTGTGGTTTCGTTGTGCACTATAGGTCCAGGCATTGTGGCTCGGTTTGGGGTAGCGGCTGTGCTGTGCTGGGTTGAGGCTAGCATGCCCTTTTTATAAGAAAAAGGGGACGGAGTCTTCCTTCGCACGCTTGCGAGAAAGGACTATTTAGGGGCCAGTCACTGGCGCATGAGTGACAGGTTAGGTTGATAGGTTGGGCACCGACTGCCAAAAAGGTGTTGGGTCACTGTGTGGCTATCTTGCACGAGAAGCTTGGCTGGGGTTTGGCTAAGGTCTAGTGGGTTGGTTTGCCTAAGTTTATTGACCTGGCTAAGATAGGATTAGCCAATGGTCAGCCTGGCTCTGATACCAAGTCTGTCACGACCGGTTTTCCGGGTAATAAATTTCCAGAAAAGACCGTCGTGCTCATCAGCCCCAGGATTACTGTTAGCTGATGAGGCTCCAACTTGATACAGAAATTCCAAGCAAAATACAAAATATGTAGTACAAGACCATTCTGGCCAGTGAGTACAACAAATGGTTTCTAGTGGTTGATGGCGGAAGCGGGTTGTGAAACATCAGTGTCTATGGGACTCCATTTCCCACGGGAACAGCTGACCAGGTTAATTCCTATCTTCACGAGGCTGCTATCTCCATTGAGTGGGTTCCGGGGCTGGCATCGCGTCGCTCCTCTCCGTGCAAGAAAATCTGGCCAAGACAATAGCCAGGGACAAGCCAGTGAGTACTTTGAATGTACTCACAAACATTATGAACACAGGTATAATATAACCATGATGTGCTAAAAATATTATAAGCTCATGACGTCAGTCACAATGAAACTTAGATGCGTGCAAGCAAGTTATTTATAAAAATGCAATAACATGGTAGTATAAAAATTTATGAAACAAATAGCAAGCAATGCGACAGTCGGGCGTCTTAGCGACTCCACATAAAGGGCTTTAAAAGAAATGCCACAGTCGGGCGTCTGAGCGACACCACATAAAGGGCTTTAAAAGAAATGCCACAGTCGGGCGTCTGAGCGACACCACATAAAGGGCTTTAAAAGAAATGCCACAGTCGGGCGTCTGAGCGACACCACATAAAGGGCTTTAAAAGAAATGCCACAGTCGGGCGTCTGAGCGACACCACATAAAGGGCTTTAAAAGAAATAATCATAATGAATATCCCGGAGGTAGAACCATCCCAGAGATACTCGGTAATAACAATAATATCACGGGTTAGTCAACAATAATAATAATCATAGATATCACAAGTCACGAGTAGTAATTCCATTTCTGGTTAACCGTTTCACCTCCGAAGACCGACACTAAGACCGATACCTGACCCATCCCAGACTGTAATCCTTAACCATGGACACGGCTATTCGAATAGGTTTAATATCTCTGCAGAGAGTGTACTCTTTACTCACGAGTAACAGATTCCTTTAGTCCATCGGACTAATTCCGTCTACGGTCTTTTAATTGAAACAAACCTGACTTGCACACACCATCTTTCACTCGTGTCTGGAATCACCCATGACACCTGTTAAGCAAAACTCTAAGTGGGGAGGCTACAACCTCGCGTAGCATGGGATCAAATTTCTATCGCGCGCTCTAAGGGGTGCCCCCCTCTCGGTCCCAACCGGATACACCCATGCCCCCGGACCAGGTGGCATGCCTACCGGCTACAACCGGTATCTTCCACCATGGCCTCTCTGTACGGTGTGTGCCAACACAAGGGTTAACAACTTACTGAACCATACCCCACCTACGGTAGGGACCAGTGGCAGTACGAAAACAAGTATGGGGGTTACCGGAACAAGACTCGATCTATGGCCGACTCAGGAGGCTTATGAGTTCCCTGCATGACATGTATAACAAATATATTTCAACCGAAGAAATCACCACTCAATGTACCTTACCATGCCATACCGGACATAACCGTCCTGACGGGGACCGGCGACAAGCTCACGCCTACCCAAGGCCGAGGCTTTCCTGGATTCCTTTCCGGCATGCATGCAAGGCACATGAGGAGGATTACCATCACAATAATATTCATTTCCAACAGCAAGGAAATCACTGATATGCTTCCATGCAAATGATCATGTCACATGAAATAACAAGTCCTCCGAAGTAAGGTGGTGTTATAAACGTGTCAAATAACACACCAAAAACATTATGCCAGGGTTCAGAATGCTTGCCTTCATGGTGTGGAGAGGTGGGGGGTGCTCTCCAAAAATTTTGAAAGCTTCTTTCTCTCCCAAAAATCCTATTTTCAAGAATATGCAAATAACACCTATTTCAAAAACAGTACAAAACAGTTGTTTGGAAAATATTCAAATAAACCTTAAAATAAACTAGACAATATTTGAGAGATGTAGGAAAAAGAATTAATTCATTTGGAGTTATATTTAAAAAGTTATAGCCAGTCAAAGTTCTGGTCAAATCTGTTATTTAAATTAAAACAGAAAAGAAAGCGTTTCGGAGGGGAATACACTTTCGGAGCGGGGAAAACGTACTAGGCGGATTACGTCTTCACTTAATCCCACGTGGACAGCCACGGGGTCGCGGACAGTGGGTCCAGGGGGCCCACTAGTCAGGTTTGACTAGTCTCTTTCCCTCTCCTTCCTCTGTCCCGAGCGGAGGCGGAGCTCCGGTGATTGTCGCCGGCGACTGGCGGCTCCTCGCGGGGCCCTGAGGGCGGGGATGGATCCGCCACTCCAGTGCGGTCCTCCCGGTGGTCGCAGGGTAGCTGGAGGTGGAGGGAGCTGCCGGCGGCGAGCTCCGCGGCGGAGGAAAGCTTCGGTGGCGAAGTGACATTGTGGCGGCGATGGTTCCCGATCAAAATCAAGTAGTGGGAAAGGTTCATGGGAGGATGAGGAAGTTCCTGGCGAAGAGAACGGAGAGGGGGAGGTACTGGAGGTGCCGTATTGGCCGGGGCGGTGGCGGCGGCCGGAGTTGCCGGAGATGAGGAAGGAGGCCTCCCCGGGTCGAATGCGAGGCAGGGGAGCGCCATGGGGGTAGCATAAGGTCGCCTGCGTGCTCGGGGAAGCTCGGGGGGGTCCATTTATAGCGCGCCAAGGTCGTTTCCGCGGCGGTGGGGATAAGCTCTCCGGCGAACCGTCCCTCTGTAGCTAGGGCGACGTGGCGGCGACGAACGCTAGCGGACACCCGTGTGGATGAGCTCGGGCTGTGCCGGGGCCAGGTGGCGAGCCGGGGTGGCTTGGGCGGCGCTGAATGGAGCAGGGGCTGTCGGCGGCGGCGGCGGCTAGCTCTTGGCCAGCCGGGCGTGGCGGGGTTGCTTGGCGTGTTGCGGTGAGAAGGGTAGCGCGTGGCGAGGTGATGCAGAGCGAGCCAAAACCGTGGGGGCCAGCGTGTCGGCTCGTGTGCGCGGCTGCAATATGCGCGCTCTGGGCGTGCCCAGAGCACGCCGACCATCTGTTCGGCGAAATGCCCTGGCCTGCTAGATGGATTGGTTGGAGCTGAGGATTAGCAGTTCTAGGCTATGGCTTGCAAGGGGATCAGTAGACAAGCTGGTTTGGTCAGGAGATCAGGTTCACAGTGCAAACCAAAAATTCATGCCAAAACAGATCATGCCCATATGGTGTTTGACAAAATGCTAAGGGCACTTAGGCATTTCTTGGAGTGGCCAAAATCTCCAAATCAGTGTCTCTGTGGATGAAAGAGAGGGTGGTGATGTTAGTTGGTGAAATGCACAAACTTGTTAGTGCAAGTCTAGCAGAATTTCAATTCTGGACAGGAAATAAATGGCATTATTTCATGAACCAAAATTAATCCAATGGGTGCATGCTCCTGGACTTAAGGGTTTGGCAAGGGGGACTACCAGTAGAAAAAGTAATCATGGATATAGGAGCAATTAAAATGGTGGTTGTTGTACAAATCATCAAGTTGGTCCAGAATGGAAATGAGGTTGATTCACTCAATATTTTCAAAGAACAACCCTGGATTTTTGCACAAAATGGAATAATATGCTCCTACTGACCTCCCCTAATTTTGGTAGAAGTTTTAAAGAAATATATAAAAGGGTTGTAGTGCAAAATGCACTCTGGACTAGAGAAGAAAAACTGAGTGTAGGGCTCAAAATATTTCATGAATGAAATATATTTTTGCATAAAAGTGATTTAAAAACATCACATGACATCTCCAAATTTTTGTGGAAATTTTAAGTGAATCTATCAAATGGTTGTAGTTCAAATATGGCCATATAACCTTGAAAAACTATTTTCAAGAAGGTAAAGATCAAGCAATTAACTTAGTTAATTAGTTATACTGATAAAAGGAAAGTTTTTCTTGAGAGGTTAAACAAGTCCAAAAACATATTTGAAAAGTTTTCTCTTTGGGAAAAACTCATCATAACAGGGAAGGAAATGATTTAAAAAAAATCAAAATGGAGCTCAGAAATCCAAAGTTTTAATTCCTAGCAAAATTTTAATTTAATAAAACAAGGCCAAATTTTTGGGGTGTCACACCGCGCCCGCAGGCGCCCGAGCGCCCCAACCCCGTGCGTCGCTCCTCACCGCCCGACGTCCCGCGCGCCCGAGCCGCCCTCCGCTGGTGGCCGCCGCCGCCGCGCCTCGCCGGAGGCCGTGTCCTCGCCCCGCCGCCGTGTCTCCTCCACCACGCCGCCTCGCCTCCGCCGCGCCTCCTCCCGGCCTCCTCCCCAGTTCCTCGTCGCCTTCCCCTCGTCTCCCGCTGTCCTGCCGAGCTCGCCGGCGTGCAGCTCCGGCGATCCTCGCTAACCGTGCCCGATCCAGATCTGGATCCAGGTTGACCCCGATTTTCGCCTAAGTCCCTGATATTTTGCATTTCATGCCATGTTTAACGCATCATAACTCCATGCATACTGCTCCGTTTTGTGCGTATAATATGTCAAATTGTTCTACTCAACGAGTACATCATTTCATCTCATTGCATCATTTTCATTTGAGCTCATCTGGATGCCCGAAATGCTGTTGGAAGAGTGCTATGTGCTGTTAATCTGCTGAAACTGTTATAACATGCTCATTTGTCATTTTTGCCATGTTTGATGTGTGCATCCTATGAGGTTGATGTCTACATGTGTTTTGATCTATGCTATGCCATCCTCATAGTGGTGCCATCCATGTATTTTTGTGAGTTGTGTAGTGAGTGCATCGAGCTTGTTAAGGAGGGCACTTGCTGTTACTGTTTTGCTAGGCTGAATCTGTTATTTTCTGATGCCATGTAAACCTGCTGCTACAAGTCATTCTATGCATAATCTGGAGATGTTCACTAAGGATGTTTTGTTATACATGTCATGCTCTATCCATTCATGCCCCTGGTTGCATTTATATCCTGTTGTAGATTGTTGTAATCTTGCTCTCAAACTTGCTAAATAATGTTTGTTGTCAGCCTGTTAACATTAAGTTCAATGTTGCCATGTTTGTTGTTAGTGATCCATGCACCCTATGAACTTGCTCTTACCATGCTTAGCTTCTCAAACATGTATTCTTACTGTTGGTTGCCTTGCCATGCCATTTATTGCTCTGTGGTGAGTGGTTCAAGCTCACCAACATGCCTACTTATCGTTGTTCCTGCCATGTATGAATCTGTCATATCTTTTGCCATGTTTACATGGGTGCCATCATATTTTCTGTGCCTTTTTGGCTCATGGTCAGTAAGGGACTTTTGTTCTATGCAATTTGTAGATTCATGCCATGCTTTTGTTTTCCATGTTAAGTTCCTATAACATGTTGTTTGATAGCTCTAAACATTGCAACCTGGTGTTATTTCCTGATAAGTCTGAAACTGTTATTATTTGCAATCTTACCATGTCCTGTTGAGCATGTTCTAGTAGTTTCTGGAGATAGCTCAGTGTTCATGTTTTGTTATGCTTTACCTGTACTTCATGCCCATGCCTTTTGTTATTATGTTGGGGTGCTGTACCATATTGTTTTGATGCTTGCAATATGCCTAGTTGCTGTTATGGACAGATTGTTGTCATATGTTGTATAGTGTGTGTGTTGAACCGTTGCTCCGTTTTGAGTGTGCTTTATATGAAACTTGCTTGTTTTTGCATGTAGCTTCATATTATCATGCTGCATCCATGTTTTGAGGTGTTTGCTTGATGTTTGCATGCATTTTGCCTCAATTCCATGTTTAACTTGTTTTGCTCATATCTTCTATGCCGTAGCTCCGAATTAAATGAACTTTATATGTAACTTGACTAGAATTTCGTGTAGTTCATCTTGGTGCATCTTAACTTTCTGTTTAACAACTTGAACATAAGGTTTGTTCAGTTCTGGACCAACTTTGAAAGTTGCATATGAGGACCTACCGGATTTGTTATATGTTGTTTCCGGCCTCATTTAAACTTGCTTTGATGTGTTGTTCTTGTTTGCATCATCTCTTGCCATGAGTAGCTCCATATAGCTTTGTCATGCATCATACTTGTTTGTGCATCATGTCTTGTCTATGTGTGGTGTGTTTACCATATTGTGTGCTTCTTCTCGACAGTTCCCGTTTCGTTGCGATCGTGAGGATTCGTTCGTCTACGCTTGGTTCGTCTTCGTGGCTTCATCTTCTTCATGGACTCGTTCTTCTTCCTAGCGGGATTTCAGGCAAGATGACCGCTACCCTGGATCTCACTACTATCATTGCTATGCTAGTTGCTTCGCTCTATCGCTTTGCTGCGCTACCTATCATTTTGTTCTTCAAGCCTCCCAAATTGCCATGTCAGCCTCTAACCTTTTGCACCCTTCCTAGCAAACCGTTGCTTGGCTATGTTACCGCTTTGCTCAGCCCTCTTATAGCGTGGTTAGTTGCAGGTGAAGTTGAAGATTGCTCCATGGTGGACAGGGTTATGTTGGGATATCACAATATCTCTTATTTAATTAATGAATCTATATATTTGGTAAAGTGTGGAAGGCTCGGTCTTATGCCTGGTGTTTTGTTCCACTCTTGCCGCCCTAGTTTCCGTCATACCAGTATTATGTTCCTGGATTTTGCGTTCCTTACGCAGTCGGGTGATTTATGGGACCCCTTGACAGTTCGCTTTGAATAAAACTCCTCCAGCAAGGCCCAACCTTGGTTTTACCAATTGCCTCACCACCACCTACCTTTCCCTTGGGAGTAATTAACACAAGGTCATCTTTATTTTAGCCCCCCCCGGGCCAGTGCTTGTCTAAGTGTTGGTCCGAACCGAGCCGCCTGCGGGGCCCCCTCGGGGCAACTCGAGGTCTAGTTTTACTCGTAGCCTGTCTCATCCGGTGTTGCCCTGAGAACGAGATATGTGCAGCTCCTATCGGGATTGTCGGCGCATCGGGCGGCTTTGCTGGTCTTGTTTTACCATTGTCGAAATGTCTTGTAAACCGAGATTTCGAGACTGATCGGGTGTTCCTGGGAGAAGGTATATCCTTCGTTGATCGCGAGAGCTTATCATGGGCTAAGTTGGGACACCCCTGCAGGGTATAAACTTTCAAGAGCCGTGCCCGCGGTTATGTGGCAGATGGGAATTTGTTAATGTCCGGTTGTAGATAACTTGACACCAGATCCGAATTAAAACGCATCAACCGCGTGTGTAGCCGTGATGGTCTCTTCTCGGCGGAGTCCGGGAAGTGAACACGGTTTCTGTGTTATGTTTGACGTAAGTAGGAGTTCAGGATCACCTCTTGATCATTACTAGCTTCACGACCGTTCCTTTGTTTCTGTTCTCGCTCTCATTTGCGTATGTTAGCCACCATATCATGCTTAGTTGCTGTTGCAACCTCACCACTTTACCCCTTCCTTTCCCATTAAGCTTTGCTAGTCTTGATACCCATGGTAATGGGATTGCTGAGTCCTCGTGGCTCACAGATTACTACAACAACAATTGCAGGTACAGGTTATGCGATGATCTTGATGCGAGAGCAATGATTGCTTGTTTTGGAGTTCTTCTTCTGCTTCTTCTTCGATTAGGGGATAGGTTCCAGGTCGGCAGCCTGGGCTAGCAGGGTGGATGTCATTTGAGTTTCTGTTTTGTGTTTCATCCGTAGCCGGATGATGCTCTTATGTAAGATGATGTTGTATTCGTGTGGCATTGTATGCCTTTTGTACGTGTCCCCATCTATTATGTAATGTTGATGTAATGATATCCACCTTGCAAAAGCGTTTCAATATGCGGGTCTATCCTTGGTGGGACCTTCGAGTTCCTCTTGGATAGGGTCGCATATTGGGCGTGACAGATATGTAGATCTCCTACCATTGTAACCGACTCTGTGTAACCCTAGCCCTCTCCGGTGTCTATATAAACGAGAGGGTTTTGGTCCATAGGACGAACAACAATCATACCATAGGCTAGCTTCTAGGGTTTAGCCTCCTTGATCTCGTGGTAGATCCACTCTTGTACTACCCATATCATCAATATCAATCAAGCAGGATTAGGGTTTTACTTCCGTCGAGAGGGCCCGAACCTGGGTAAAAACATCGTGTCCCTTGTCTCCTATTACCATCCGCCTAGACGCACAGTTCGGGACCCCCTACCCGAGATCCGTCGGTTTTGACACCGACACCACTCTTGTTAGATTCCTGGTTTTGTAAGTACTTAACAAACTCTGATCAACTTCTCCATACAAGGCTGTAAATGATAGACAACTAACTGCATTTTATTCCTCTCAGGGGATTGAACACACAGAGAAGAAAAAGGGAGAGTGTGTATTTCATAGATCCTGCATTAGCAAATGGCACAACATTTCATGGTAAGGACGAACGGTACTGGGCCGTTAACACGGTCGTCTGTATCTTCGAAAACACGTCCCATGTAGAATCATTTCTCTGACCATATCATGAAAGGTGAGTGAAGTAAACAACCACTCATACACTGATTGTCTTTCAGACTTCGACATAATTCGTAAGTCCATGGCTTTCTTAATATGTAGCCATCACTGGATATTGGTATTCATTGTGCCAAACAAGAACACAGTTTACTACATCGATTCTCTCTGAGAGTCAACAGACGCTCAGGATCTGACGCATCTTCAGCAATTCATGGATAGGCATTGAATTCTATAATGTTGAAATTAATTTGCATTCATATCTGGTTCAATAATTGATGTTCAGTGTGCTCTCATTATGGAAAACTAAACTAGGGAACCTATTCAAGAGGGAACTACCTCTGCAGCACGAGATCGTTTCTCCGGTAACACACCGAAATCCGTTATTTTCGGAAAATTTATCCAAGAGTCTGCAAATACCTTTTCTTACACTAGTCAAATGTTCCAGCTTCTAATTAAACCTCTTTCTATTTTGTCCCAAGAAGAAATAATACATCTAACACCGGTTAGGTTGTTCCTAACAGGACAAATACATGACTAATTCTGTACAAAAAATTTCAGTGTCCTCGGCAAGAAGCAGGGACCAACCTTTGTGGATACTATGTTTACAGACACATGATCTCCATCTTCAAATCTGCTGATAGTTGTGATGATCCTTGTGAATTAGTACCAGTAAGTCTATCTTAATTAATATCTTCTACTCCACTCATATGGCACATTCTTATCTTAAAAATACCGCAGCTCATCTTAGAACCGAGGACCCCTGAGCCGCTCCCGGCTGGTGAATTGCTGATGATACGGAGATTTATCAGCGACTTCTTCCTGAATCACTACATCAATCCCACTGGTGATAATGAAGATTTCAGCATGCGTTCTCCTAAAACATTGAGTAAGAGTTACCGCTAAACATATACACATGGATCCATTGTTTTCCATCTGATGAGGTCTTTGTATTTTGTACACTATGATTAATTATGTAATGCATATATGTGTGGACAAATCATTGGAATTTAGCTACCATATGTTCAATTGCAATTGTTGCGAAATCTGATGAATGTTCTTCCTGTGGAAACTATTCGTTCAATTGAATATTGTGGGGAATTTGTTTTTTGCACGCCAATTCAAAATGGGATATTCTTGTTTATTTGTTCAATTGAATATTGTGGCCAAGTTGCTTTATCCGTGCCGATTCAAAACGGGATATTTTTGTTTATTTGTTCAATTGAATATTGTGGTGAATTTGCTTTTTGCATGCCGATTCAAAATGGGATATTTTTGTTTTAACCTGGCAATTGCTCCGTACATGGTTCTACTAAATGAGTGTGTGTGATCCACATTGGAAAGCATACGTCAATCATAGGGGAACCGTCGGTGATACATAGCAGATCGCAAATGATTTGCAGCGCTACTACGTGTGTGTAGGCTCTCCGGAACCGTTTGTGATATCAAGTTATCGCACACGGGAACTCGGAGTAAACCGTGCGCAATGTAAAATACAATCACATTCATAATTTTTTTAGGAAACGTGTGGGATCCCAAACGAAAAGCACACGTCACTCTACCCACAACCGTCGGTGATACACAACAATCACAAATGGTCTGCAACACTTGTATGTGTGCGAAGGGGCTCCTGGACCGTTTGTGATTGAACCTTATCGCAGACGGTAAATGTTGGGAGAATGTGTGTGATGGAGTCTTGCATGGCATACGGGTTCCGCAGTAAACTCGTGTGTGATAGGGCACATATCGCACACAATTCATATGTTGGCCCGTGTGCCATGCATACTGTTTCCCAAATGGTTCATTACGACACACCATTTTGTTTCACTGCGTCATTAGAAATGTTTAATCACTGATCCTACACGTGCGAAAGAATTTAGTGTGTGCTGCATCACACACGATTACGTTTTGCAAGGCCTCTGGATCATGGCTCCATATCCCCGACGGTTTCTGGGTCATGTGGGAAGGACCCCCTATCGCCCACACTAACTTGGCGATGGTTCCAAATGCCGTCGTGGAAAGGGGTTTAAAACCATTTGTATAGCACCAACGCGTACCAGTGTGATGTAAGACTTTCTCCCTTATTTTGTCTATTACCACCTTCTACTCCACCCATAGTGCTACGTCCATGGCTCATGCTCATGTATTGCGTGAAGAGTTGAAAAAGATGAAGCGCGTTAAAAAATATGAAACAATTGCTTGGCTGACGCCGGGGTGGGCATGATTTATACTTTGCATTAAGAAGAGGGAGCATAACAAGACTATATGATTTTGTAGGGATAACTTTCTTTAGCCATGTTATTTTTCAAGCTTAATGATATGCTTTCTAGTATGCTTGAAGTATTATTGACTTTGTGTCAATAAACTTTTGATTTGAATCATACAGATCTGAATATTCATGCCAAATAAAAGAGATTGCATTGATAATATGATTGCTCGACAGTAATTTGTTCACCCACAGTATTATTTACTTTTTACTTGTTTTATATCTATCTCTATCAGATCTCACCTTTGCAAGTGACCATGAAGGGATTGACAACCCCTTTATCATGTTGGGTGCAAGTGGTTGATTGTTTGTGCATGTGCAAAGATTGGTGATTGCTTGTATTTCCTACTGGATTGATTCATTGGATCTTAACTGAGGGAATAACTTATCTCTATTGTGTCGCATCACCCTTTTCTCTTCAAGGAAAAGACCAACACAAGCTCAAGAAGTAGCATTGGTGGGTCCAGCTGTTAGCGTCACCGCGTATAGTCATCTTCCGATGTCTATCATTCGTCGACCACGTTGACCACGCCGCACCAAGAACACCAAGGCGGTGGACGACGGTAAGGCCTAGGAAGGGAACAACGTGGAGCCGGGGAAGACACGATAGTGGATGCACACGAGGAGGGGAGTACGAGGGTTGACTGGTTTGGCTGCGGTGTGAGGCTGCCGTCGTCGCAGAATAACAGGGGGTGTGGGTGAGTAGAGGGATGGCCTGGCAAGTGGTTGGCATAGGAGGGGGTGATGACACTATAAGAAATATGGCAATCTATGACAGCCCCTGTCCATCACCGAGAGCCCAAAAACTGTCATCGATGACCATCGGTGACGGTGGGCCCGTTCGTCATGTATATCGCGTCATAATTTGTCCACCCCACCAACCATGACAGATTTGCCAGCTGCCATTGATTTCGACCAAATTATGACGGTCATGTAAGTTCACCGATCGGGCCCCAATCCCACCTGGCCCGCCCCAGGCCTAGGCCTCTGTGATGGACTTTTCTGTCACGGATTTACATGATGATGTGGCATCAACACTCCAGTCTAGGTCTGATGTGGCGCCGCCTAGGCCCATGTAGCCTTCGGCCAAGTAAGTTTTGGCCCAGTTGTTTTGATTTAAACTATTTTTTAACTGTTTATGTTAGCCCATTTCCGGTGGTCCAACATGCACATCAGCCCATTTATCTTATGGTCCAGTTATGTTTTTTTTACCAAGAATATGTTTCTAGACCTACTTCATCCAACCCATCAATGTTAGGTTTACCCAACGAAGCCCATTTGTGATTTTTACATGGAACAATTTAGCACCAAACAATGACAACTATTCATTATTTGTAGAAATATTAAGATAGAAAAGACGCACAACACTACAAAGCACAAGTCACATTAGACAAGTACTGATCCTCCATGACACATCCAGCATAGCATCCAGCTTACATCTCGAGATCCACTAACCATCAAACACCAAAATGCAACCAGTTTGCATCCCATCAGTGGTAATGCCAAGCCTGATGTTTCTGGAATCTTTTGCAAATTCTGGAAATTTTTCCATCAAAGTCTTTCCACGCGTCATCGTCGGCTGGATGTCTCAATTCCTCCTCACTAGACGCCTCTTTAGCTTATGCCATTATGCTTCTTCTCTGCCTTTTTTTTGAAAGAAACATCCTCCTTAGCCTAGGCACCAACGGAAAATGCCTCAACACTTTCAGCGGAATCTTTTTTCTGGCAGGGTCTTTCCACCTTGATAGGCCACAAACTGGGTCGTTGTCATGATTGGCATATTGCTTTCTAAATAGAATGTAATTATTGAAGCACACATGTATAGAATCGTACCCAAGGTCTATTTAATTTAGAAGATTCTTTGCTTCTTTATATGATTTTGGGAGCTATTGGGATTAGGGAATGCTTGAGCTAATAGATTCAAAAATTTAGTAAATGCACTATTCGAGATCCTATGGTATGACCTCCAGTGAAGAAGCTTTACCACAAAGTAGAACCCATCAAACTTGGTACAATCATGATAAAGCCGTTGTTTTGCCTCGTTCATCACATTCTTCAAAAAGACTCATTCTCAGGAGGGTTTCCACCATTGTTATCATCTTGATTTCCAATTTCACTTTGACCTTGTTCTACTGCTGTGCGTAGGTCTTCAAACATCTCTTCAAACCGGTCAGTGCCATTGTCACCATCCTCGGTGTCATGCACATCCACAGGATGTTCAATAACATCTAAATCAAAGTCTTCTCCATGATATATCCAGCGAGTATATGTACTTCCATGCCATACGTCAATATGTGCATGTTCGCAACGGTCTGATGCTGGTACTTATGATTAAGGCATTTTCTACATGGGCAGAGTATTTTATCATCCTTGCTGAATTTATCTTGAACAAGGTGCATAAATTCTTTGGCACCTACTATTTACTCGCGAGAAAACAATCTAACATGAATCCAATGTCTATCCATCTGCATGGCAGAAATAGAACTAACTCAACCAAAGGTTAACCCCAGCCATCAAATTAACGTGTATATTATGGCAAACTAAAATAAATTCAGAATTAAGTTATATTGTTTCACACTATATTGAACATAGTTCATCAGAAGAATATTTGTTTACCATGATAAAGTAACATACACCACTAGACTATATTTCACTCTTTATTCGATATTCAGAGGTCTACAAATCAATACAATTCCATAGTGCACTTTACTAGTATGAGTTGTCCTACAAAAGGTACTAGTGTGCGAATAAGACAAAACATTGGTTGATCCCATCTCAATATTATAACTGGTCTGCCCAGGCTGCTACTGCGTGCCCTTCATGAAGGTTCATAGGCACTATTGTGTGCTGAACAGAGTTAAGTTGGCCAGGATAAAAATGCCTGATAGCTGCAAAAAGTTATAGAAGTTGGGATACCTCTAAAACTTGCACCGAAAGGAACCTCGAACCAGAAAAGAGGGCAAAGATGGACCAGATACATGCCAGAAGGTTCTTCAAGAACTGGTCCAAGAAATCTCTTATGTTTTATTCTCTCCTTCTTTGTAAATTTTGATCATACATCTATAAGTGAAGAACAAGAGCATGTACAATAACTAGACAAATAAGTTTACAATGTATGTGAAAGAATGCACCCTGACAATATAATGTACATGGTTCAAGTGTCACATCCATGGTGTCATGAAAACAAGAAAAAAGGAACTATAATCCCAAATGCCAACTACAATGACATGATATTTTCTGAATAAATAGAATAATATGATAAACATGGATGTAACTTATAAACTCACTGCATGCTACAAAATTTTGTTGCCATTTAAGCACCACAAGAAACAAACATAAACCAAATTACCAATTGGATAATTCACCCCGAATTCTGAAGGGGGAAATTGCAAATCACAATATTAAAAGTGTTGGGGAACATAGTAATTCAAAAAAAAAACTCCTACGATCACGCAAGATCTATCTAGGAGATGCATAGCAATGAGATGGGAGAGTGTGTCCATGTACCCTCGTAGACCGAAAGCGGAAGCGTTAGTTAACACGGTTGATGTAGTAAACGTCTTCATGATCCAACCGATCCAAGTACTGAACGTACGACACCTCCGAGTTTAGCACACATTCAACTCGATGACGTCCCTCGAACCCTTGATCCAGCAGAGGGTCGAAGGAGAGTTTCATCAGCACGACGGCGTGGCGATGGTGTTGATGATGTTACCGGTGCAGGGCTTCACCTAAGCACTATGACGATATGACCGAGGTGTTGAACTGTGGAGGGGGCACCGCACACGGCTAAGAGAACAACTGTTGTGCTTTGAGGTGCCCCGCTGCCCCCGTATATAAAGGAGGGAGGAGGACGAGGCCGGCCTAGGAGGGGCACACCTATAGGGGGAGTCCAACTATGATTAGGAGAGGGGGAAAGAGTAGGAGAGGGAGAAGGAAAGAGAAGGGGTGCCGCCCCCTCCTAGTCCAATTCGAACCAGCCAAGGGGGTGGGCGGCCACCCTGCAGCCCTCCTCTCCTTTCCACTAAAGCCCATTAAGGCCCACTACTTCCCGGGGGGTTCCTATCGACGCTCTGGATATGGGGGTATCCAGACTTTCCTTCCTGCGGCCCACCACGTGGCTCCACCGACGGCCTAGTACGGCCCAGCTTAAGCATCAACGACTCAAGACCCTCGCGAGTGGCCAAGCCTCACGAGGCGGACGACGCCAAGATCCTCGAGGGGATCGGCCACTTCAGGCTGGCTCCCGAGGGGCAAAGAGTTCTATGCAAGGTGCACCTCATGAGGCTCAGCTGACATAAGCCATGACGACCAAGGCCAAGCGGGCACCAGAGCACCAGTTTCCTCTTCGGTGCAAGGGAGGCAAGCTGCAGGCGCGGAGTCCTGAGGAATCAGCCAAAGGTTTCCATTCTGGTGCAACAAGACCATGACCACCAGGACGGTAGGATGGAGGTCATCACCGAGCCCATCACAGCATCACGACCAGGGGCTTTTCACAGGCGAAGACCACTTTAGTCAGGATAAGTTGTACTACTCGTGCCCTTTCAAATCCGGCCATTGTGGGATCCCTTCCCGCCAACATTTGGAAAGAGGACCAGGGCCATTATAAATAGGACTTAGCCACCACCATAGGGGGCATCGGATCCACTCTCACCCGACCACCTCACCAGCTCTCTTGAGCTCTAGAACATCTCACCTCCTGAGGCCAGTTCATCCACTGTACTAGTTCAACCTCAGCCCTTCGAGGAAATCACCAAAACACTGGAGTAGGGTCTTACACCGCAAGGTGGCCCAAACTAGGATAAATTGTTGTGTCTCTTTGTCTCTTCGAGCCCGACGCGCTAGGCTTAGGAGGATCGCGAGTAGGCAGGCTGGGTAGGTTGAGATCTCCGCACGCACCCCAGAGTTTGAACCTTTCAAGGGTTTGCAGAACCCGTAATCCGACAGTTCCGGTAACCACCCGGTACTCCAAAAAATGCATGAACTATTCCGAAACCTTTCCGGTGTCCGAACATAACCTTCCAATATATCAATCTTTATGTCTCGACCATTTGGAGACTCCTCGTCATGTCCGTGATCTCATCTGGGACTCCAAACAAACTTCGGTCATCAAAAACACATAAGTCATAATACTAATCGTCATCGAACATTAAGTGTGCGGATCCTACGGGTTCGAGAACTATGTAGACATGATCAAGACACATCTCCGATCAATAACCAATAGCGGAACCTGGATGCTCATATTGGCTCCTACATATTCTATGAAGATCTTTATCAGTCAAACCGTATAACAACATACGTTGTTCCCTTTGTTATCGGTATGTTACTTACCCGAGATTCGATCGTCGGTATCATCATACCTAGTTCAATCTCGTTACCGGCAAGTCTCTTTACTTGTTCAGTAAAACTTCATCCCGCAACTAACTCATTGGTCACATTGCTTGCAAGGCTTATAGTGATGAGCATTACCGAGAGGGCCTAGAGATACCTCTCTGATACAAGGAGTGACAAATCCTAATCTCAATCTATGCCAACCTAACAAACACCTTCGGAGACACATGTAGAGCATATTTATAATCACCCAGTTACGTTGTGACGTTTGATAGCACACAAGGTGTTCCTCCGGTATTCGGGAGTTGCATAATCTCATAGTCATAGGAACATGTATAAGTCATGAAGAAAGCAATAGCAATAAAACTTATCGATCATTATGCTAAGCTAACGGATGGGTCTTGTCCATCACATCATTCTCTAATGATGTGATCCCGTTCATCAAATGACAACACATGTCTATGGTCAGGAAACATAACCATCCTTGATTAACGAGCTAGTCAAGTAGAGGCATACTAGGGACACTTTGTTTTGTCTATGTATTCACACATGTACTAAATTTCCGGTTAATACAATTCTAGCATGAATAATAAACATTTATCATAATATAAGGAAATATAAATAACAACTTTATTATTGCCTCAAGGGCATATTTCCTTCAGTCTCCCACTTGCACTAGAGTCAATAATGTAGTTCACATTGCCATGTGATTTAACACCAATAGTTCACATCTGTATGTGATTAACACCCATAGTTCACATCGCCATGTGAACAACAACCAAAGGTTTTAATAGAGTCAATAATCTAGTTCACACCGCTATGTAATTAACACCCAAAGAGTACTAAGGTGTGATCATGTTTTGCTTGTGAGAGAAGTTTAGTAAACGGGTCTGCTAAATTCAGGGCCGTATGTATTTTGCAAATTTTCTATGTCTATAATACTCCGCATGGAGCTACTCTAGCTAATTGCTCCCACTTTCAATATGTATCTCGATTGAGACTCAGAGTCATCTGGATTGGTGTAAAGCTTACATCGACGTAACTCTTTACGATGAACTCTTTATTACCTCCATAACCGAGAAATACTTCCTTAGTCCTCTTAGGTAACTAATGATAAGTGTGACCGCTATACAGTGATCCACTCCTGGATCACTATCGTACCCCCTAGCCAAACTCATAGCAAGGCACACAACTGGTCTGGTACATAGCATGGCATACTTTATATAACCTATGATTGAGGCATAGGGAATGAATTTCATTCTATTTCTATATTCTGCCGTGGTCGGGCTTTGAGTCTTATTCCACTTTTACACCTTGTAATACAGGCAAGAACTCTTTCATTGACTGATCCATTTTGAACTCTTTCAAAATCTTGTCAAGGTATGTACTCATTGAAAAATCTTATGAAGCGTCTTGATCTATCTCTATAGATCTTGGTGCCCAATATGTAAGCAGATTCACCGAGGTATTTCTTTGAAAATCTCCTTTCAAACTCTCCTTCATGCTTTCCAGAAAATTCTACATCATTTCCGATCAACAATATGTCATTCACATATACTTATTAGAAAGGTTGTAGTGCTCCCACTCACTTTCTTGTAAATACAGGCTTCACCATAAGTCTGTATAAAACTATATGCTTGGATCAACTCATCGAAGCGTATATTCCAACTCCGAGATGCTTGCACCAGTCCATAGATAGATCGCTGGAGCTTGCACAATTTGTTAGCACCTTTAGGATTGATAAAACCTTCTTGTTGCATCATATAAAACTCTCCTTAGAGATACCCATTTAAGGAATGCAGTTTTTGACATCCATTTGCCAGATTTCATAAAATATGGCAATTGCTAACATGATTCAGCCGGACTTTAAGTATCGCTACGGTTGAGAAAAACTCATTGTAGTCAACATCTTGAACTTTGTCAAAAACCTTTTGCGACAAGTCGAGCTTTGTAGATAGTAACACTACTATCAGCATCCGCCTTCCTCTTGAAGATCCATTTATTCTCAATGGCTTGGCGATCATCGGGCAAGTCCACCAAAGTCCACACTTTGTTCTCATACATGGATCCCATCTCAGATTTCATGGCCTCAAGCCATTTCGCGGAATCTGGGCTCATCATCGCTTCCTCATAGTTCATAGGATCATCATGGTCTAGTAACATGACTTCGAGAATAGGATTACCGTACCACTCTGGTGCGGACCATACTCTGATTGGCCTACGAGGTTTGGTAGTAACTTGATTTAAAGTTTCATGATCATCATCATTAGCTTCTTCACTAATTGGTGTAGGAATCACTGGAACTGATTTCCGTGATGAACTATTTTCCAATTCGGGTATAATTACCTCATCAAGTTCTACTTTCCTCCCACTCACTTCTTACGAGAGAAACTCCTTCTCTAGAAAGGATCCATTCTTAGCAATGAATATCTTGCCTTCGAATTTGTGATAGAAGATGTACCCAACAGTTTCCTTTGGGTATCCTATGAAGATGCATTTCTCCGATTTGGGTTCGAGCTTATCATGTTGAAACTTTTTCACATAAGCACCGCAGCCCCAAAATTTAAGAAACGACAGCTTAGGTTTGTGGCAAACCACAGTTCATACGGTGTCATCTCAACGGATTTTGATGGTGCCCTGTTTAAAGTGAATGCAGTTGTCTCTAATGCATAACCCCAAAACAATAGTGGTAAATTGGTAAGAGACATCATAGACCGCACCATATCCAATAAAGTGCGGTTACGTCGTTCGGATACACCATTACGTTGTGGTGTTCCAGGTGGCATGAGTTGTGAAACTATTCCACATTGTTTTAAATGAAGGCGAAACTCGTAACTCAAATATTCTCCTCCATGATTAGATCATATAAACTTTATTCTTGTTACGATGATTCTCCACTTCACTCTGAATTTTTTGAACTTTTCAAATGTTTCAGACTTGTGTTTCATTAAGTAGATATACCCATATCTGCTCAAATCATATGCGAAGGTCAGAAAATAACGATACCCGCCACAAGCATCAACACTCATTGGACCGCATACATCGGTATGTATTATTTCCAATAAGTCACTAGCTTGTTCAATTGTTCCGGAGAACGGAGTTTTAGTCATCTTGCCCATAAGGCACGATTCGCAAGTATCAAATGATTCACAATCAAGTGATTTCAAAAGTCCCATCTTTTTGGAGTTTGTTCATGCGCTTTACACTGATATGACCCAAACGGCAGTGCCACAAATAAGTTGCACTATCATTATCAACTTTGCATCATTTGGCATCAATACTATGAATATGTGTATTACCACGATCGAGATTCAATAAACGGTCAACATTGCGTGTATGACCATAGAAGGTTTTATTCATGTAAACGGAATAACAATTATTCTCTGTCTTAAATGAATAACAGTGTTGCAATTAACATGATCTAATCATATTCATGCTCAACACAAACACCAAATAGCATTTATTTAGGTTCATCACTAATGCCAAAAGTATAGGGAGTGCGCGATGATGATCATATCAATCTTGGAACCACTTCCAACACACATCGTCACTTAATCCTCAACTAGTCTCTATTAATTTTGCAACTCCTATTTCGAGTTACTAATCTTAGCAATCGAACAAGTATCAAATACCCAGGGATTACTACGAGCACTAGTAAGGTACACATCAATAACATGTATATCAAATATATCATTGTTCACTTTCCATCCTTCTTATCCGCCAAATATTCGGGGCAATTCCACCTGAAGAAATTGCTCAAGACAGGCCAACTGCATTAGTTGAGGGTGAAGAAATTGATCCTATCCCCTCGGCTCCCCTGCACCTCTACCAAGCCCAGTTCTTCCTTCGGCTCTAGAAGTGAAGAAAACCAAAGCTGCTCTAAAGAAGAGGAAAGCATCAGCTGCTTCAGAATCTTCGGCCCCCAAGAAGGCGATGATTTTGACATGTTCACTTGACAATCCCATTGATGTTGTTCCTCTTGCAAGCATGCCATCAAAGGAACTTGTTCCTTATGGTGAAGAATATCAGATTCCTGGAGAATCTGCTGATGAAGATCCCTCTGCTGCTTCCATAGAGCAGATGGATGAACAAATTGAAGTTGAAGCTTTTAGCTCAACTCCTCAGGTATCATCGCCAACGCCTCAGTTCACTGCTGAAGAGGCCGGCGTTGAAGAAATGGAAGTGGATGAGCATGTGGACATTGGCTGCACCACTCCAGTGATGAACGATGATTTTTGGGATAGTCAACACCCCACACCGATACAGCAATTTCCTTAGTCCCCGGCTCCAACTAAAGTTCAGATGGGTTCTAATGAAATCCAAAATGCCCCTTCCACTCATGAAGAAATTCCAGCCACTAGTGCTGCTAAAAATGTTGCTGAAGAAATGGAGGCTCATGCTACCACTGAAGCAGATGCAGACTCAGCCTGCGGCTCCAGAGATTGACATTCCAGAACTCATTCTTCAATTCTATGTGATGCTGCACATCACATGCATTGCTGAAGATGTGAACTCATGGGTGTTGGACTGGATGATAGAGAACACATACTATAAGGCACCCACCACTGAATTGCTTCGTGCCCTGCATGTCAGTCCTCCACCAGAAGGTGCACGTCTCATCTACTCAGAAACTAAGCTATCTAATCACTATATGCAAGTGTTGATGAATCCATTGAAGCCTTGTCAAGCCTCAAGGACAAAATTCCTTGTGAAGGAATTGCAATATGTGCCAAGGACTGTCTACCGCATCCTGACGAAGACATTGAGTCCTATCAAAGGCCACGACTCGAATGATAAAGAAATCGTTGGCATCATGAAGAATCTGCTTTTCAACATCATGCACGGTATTCCCGTGAACTACCATGATTTCTTCATGAGGACTTTGGCGAATGTTGCAATGTCCCCGTTTGAGTGAAGCCTTATGCACCCTGGATTATGAGATTCCTCAGATCAAGGTCTTCACTCAACTACAAGGCTGATACACTCAACCATGGCAGCTACTTGCCCCCAATTAAAGTCCTCAAACGGACATTTTCCTCAGCTGATAAGAAGGGCAAGGCTACTGCTATCATTGACGAAGGCAATCATCCATTGGATGGGCAGTTTCGCAAAGCTGCTTCTTATCCCACCAATGATGATTCTGCCACTCATGACTCTGCCGCCAATGCTTCCAAGCAAAGTCCTCAGGCTATAGCTCCAAGGGTGATGACTGGTCGTGAGCTTCTCCTCAGTCTTCATCAAAAGGTGGATCACAATCACAAATGGGTCAAGCGTCAGTTTGGCGCTATTCTTCACAACATGACTGCCACTTACAATTCCGTGAAGGAAAACCACTATTACCTCAATGAAGTATTCGATGGCACCTGGGCTGTTCTAACTCATCTCTACGGTGATGAAGATTTGAAGCAAATGGGTTTCCAACAGGACTTCGTTTGGTCTAAACCTCCACCGAAGAAATTCAAGAAAGTTCAAGTTCCTCCTCTGGTGCCCAGCTCACATTCCTCATCCCGCGAGACGGATGAAAATGAAGATTTGGACGACACTGCGGCAGGCCCTACTACCACAACCGACCCCGACAACGCTGGCGCTCCTCCATTGACTTTGTGATGAAATTCTTAAGGGGCGTTAGTCCTCACTTTTCGTCCCTTTTGGTCATTTGATGACAAAGAGGGAGAAATTTGAGTTAGTCTTCAAGCGGATCTATATATATGGGCGTTTTTTGTTAAGTTGCAACTCTCGCTCTTCTGAAGCTTTTGTTGATTGAGTTGTAAACTTAAGTCCGATGGTGACCTGATACTTTTCTGTGTTTTTCTGCATGCTATTCCTCTTTAATGTTATGCACGCATGCTGAATTACATCAGTCACCATATTTCTTCATGAATTTCAAATTCTTCAATTCATATGTTAAATGTGTGTATGAATTACAAGATATAGGGGAAGATCTCCATGATTCTACTCTTCAAGTGTCCATTGCTTCAAAAGCAAATTCCTCACTATGCACATCTTCAGGGGGAGTTCTTCTATATCTTGCAATCAAATTCCTCAACATTGAGTACTTTCAATTCATATGTTTATCTCCTTTGAAAACTTAACCTATATTGTCATCAATCACAAAAAGGGGGAGATTGTAAGTGCATCTAGTGCCCTTTAGTGATTTTGGTGTATTGAAGACTTATAGGTTAAGAGACTAATATGTTTGTGAGTGTACACAGGCTCTATCAGTCGATGAGGAGTTTGATATTTACATTGAAAGTCGACCCCTAAAAATGAATGTCTTCGTCTGAAGACTTTGGTTCTCCTGAAGACTTTGAAAATGAAGAAATTGGTGTGTCCTTGAAGACTTGGATATTCATGAAAGGATTATGAAGCGCGAAGACTTTTGTTTTCATAGTTTCGTTTTCTTCTTCTTGAGTCATAAGAAACACCGTACTGTTAATGGGGGTCGAGGTAATACTAAGGAAACTAATTTCCAGGTGATGCTCATCATATAATCCTACACCTACCCAATCCTTCGAGTGAAGCCATTGGAAATCTCATATCAGTTCAGTCAATTTCTTCAGTGATGAAGACAAAGATCTTCTGGTCTCTGAGGAATTTGTTCTGACCGAGGAGTTAGGAATTCGCCAGGGTGGATTGCCTACACAGTGAGGAACATGATAGCCCTGAGGAATTTGAACCTCAGATATCCGACCATTGCTAAGCCGCGCGCGAGCTGTCCCAAAAATATCCTACCACCTAACGGTCATATCAGCCAAGGGCATTTATGTCTTATCATGTCGGGCTGCTCCCTAGGCTATAAATAGCCGCCCCCTACAACCATTAGCTGGTTGGCTGCTCCGAGAGAAACTGGCACTTGTCATTTGAGAGCATCCCATCCTCCGAGGACTTCGAGAGAAAATCATCAAGTCAGGAAATACCCAAATCCCAAACCCAAACACCTACAAACCCAAAGTGATCGAGCATCACTAAAGAGATTGTTCCTGCGTGGAACCGATGCTTGTTACCTTTGAGAACTGTGTATCCTCCAGACGGTTAGGCGTCATGGTCTGAGCATCTAAGAGGAATTGTGGATTGCTGACTGACCAAGTCTGTGAAGGTTTGGAAGTCACATGTGAAGACTTACAACTACTATTGGGCGAGATTTGCGTGATCTTAGCTCAAGGAGAATATGGTGAGGACTATGTGTCCTCGAGTTTAAATACTCAGCCGCTCCAACCAGACGTACAACTGTCACAGCAGTTGGAACTGGTCGACCAAATCATTGTCTTCACCAAGCCTACCGGTTCTATTTCCTCAACCCTTTCATTTCCTCAGTTATGTGTTGATGTACCTGATCATTACTGTTTGAAGACTTTGATTGAAGACTTTCTCTAAATTCCTCAATCCTAATTTTTCAGTCAGTTTGTCTTCATCCTGCTTATCATGTGTTTACGCTTTCCGTATTCTATGTTTGTCTTTCATTTCATCATGATGACTATGTTGTTGCTCTGTTATGCTTATACTTGAGTACTTATTCCGCTGCAAGTAGTTCTTCGCTTAGGAATTTCCTCACCCTAAAATTCCTCAGTGAAGAATTCATAAAAATTGCCTATTCACTCCCCCCCCCTCTAGTCGACATAACGCACTTTCAGTTGGTATCAGAGCAAGGTACTCCCTTGTTCTATGTAATTTTGGTTTAACCACCTAGAGTTTTAGTTATGTCGACTGCAGGAATGAGGAGAGTGTCCTGCCCCATCTTTGACGGTCATGAGTATCCTAAGTGGAAGTCCATGATGAAGAAGCGACTCATGGCTATGAACAGCCAACTGTGGACTATCACCGAGATTGGTCTTACCGATCTATGCAAGATGGCGGAGGTTGATGACATTCGCAAGTACACTCTACTCAACCTCACGGCGAAGGATGTCATCTGCTCTTGTTTGTCACAAAATCAGTTCAGGAACGTCATGCATCTCAACCAAGCGAAGCTTATCTGGGACCGACTCTCTGATGTCTATGAAGGTCATCGTACTCGTCAGGATCCGTGGTTTGAGGATTTCAAGGAATCGCTCAAAGAGATGACTTTTGCACCTGAAGCATCATCCACTGCACCATGCCTTATGGCAAAGGGTGCCAAGGTAACTAAATGCTACCTATCTGAATCTAGTGATGATGAATTAGGTGATGAATTTGGACCCAACTATGTCAAACTTGCTTCCCTTGCTACTAAACAACAAAAGCTCTTGAAAAAGTTCAAAACATGCTAGATGAAACCGATGATATGTTTGGTGAGGAATTGGATCGAAATAAGGCTTTGACTGATAGTCTTCAAAAACTTCAGTCTAAGTTTGACAACCTTCAAAGTCATCATAACTCTCTCCTAACTGATCATGAAAAGCTTTCTCATTAAATTCTTCAGAGAAAGCAAGATCTTGAGAAGTTAAGAGTGAGGTATGAAGATCTTCAAAAGGAAAACGATTCATTGCTTGCTCAACAGATCAGTACCGCTCAGGAAGAATTTATTCCACCATGTCTGAAATGCATTGAACGTGAATCTGCTAATTCATCACCTGAATGTTCAAATGCTTCTACTGCTACAAATTATTCAACTATCTCTGTGGTCACAATTTCCTCATCTGAGGATACCACAAGTATCACTGACGATGATGCAGGTCTAAAGGAATTGTATGTGACAAGCATTTACAAAAGCCTCAAAGGGCATCAGACTCTTTATGATGTGCTTAAAAAGCAGATCTTGAACAGGAACCCTAGGAAAGAGGGTATTGCCTTTGAGAGGAAACTCAATGCTGATGGAACCTACTAGAAACCTGAGCAGTATCCCAAAACCTCATGGGTTGCTGCAAAAGGACCTGCTGTAGATCCATGAACTTTATCTGGCTTTACATCTTATTCTTCATATTCCTCTGAAGATTCATTTGACTCCAACTATAAACTGTTTAAGAATCAGAACGGTGAAGTATTTGCTCGATATGTTGGAACTAACTGCAGGAATGGTCCCCCTATGAAGAAAATCTGGGTTCCTAAAAGATGCCTTGAAAATCTTCAGGTGAATGTCATCATGACACCAGCCATGAAGAACAAGAACCCCAGATCAAATTCTTCATATGGATCAAAATCTTCATATGGATCCAAGTCCTCATATGGACCAAATTCTTCATATGGATCAAATTCCTCACAAGGATCAAAATCCTCATATGAACATCATCGTGCTAACACTTCTGTTTTGCAGGGAAAGTCTAAGGGCCATGAATATGTGCATCATTCTTCAAACCATTATGTTCATAAGTCCTCGAAGAATTTCTCTGCTCATTCATATGCTTATCCTAACCACTCTTCTTTGAAACAAAGTGCACTGGCTTCTATGCCATCATTTTCTTATGGAGCTCACAGAATGATGAACTCTTTGCCACCTCTCCAGATGTGGGTGGTGAAGAAAAAGAACTAACCTCTTATGCAGGGTCAGGTCTCCAGACGAACTTACTCATCTGAAGAATTTGCTGGAGACCTAAATATGCTTGAAAGGACGCAAGCTAATCATGAAGAAATGGATCATTCATTTCTCACGTCCTCATATTGCTATATCTGTTACTGTTGATGAAATTGATATCATATTCTTCACTGATGAAGTATATGGGTTTGTAAGTTGCACTAATTCATCTGCAGGATGAACAACCCAAAGCTACTGAGTGGGTCCTCGACAGTGGATGTACAAATCACATGACTGGTGACAAGAACCTGTTGATGGACACTAATTTTTCACCATCCCATCTGAAGCATATCACCTATGCTGAGAAAGGCAAAAGCAAGGTATTGGGTCTAAGTAAGGTTGCAATCTCAAAGGATAAACACATGGACAAAGTCATGCTTGTTGAGTCCTTAGGATTCAATCTTATGTGTGTCTCAATCCTTTGTGATCTTGATATGGTTGTTGTCTTTGGCAAATTTCACTGCCTTGTGCTAATGGAATCTGAGAACTCCAAAATCTTCGAAGGCTTTAGGAAAGGAGACTTGTATATTGTTGATTTCTCTGCAGGACCACAGTCGACCACATGTCTACTTGCAAAAGCTTCAGAATTATGGTTATGGCATCGACGACTTGGTCATGCTGGGATGAGGAACTTGCATACACTCGCAAAGAAGAAGCATGTCATTGGCTTCGAGGGTGTCAAATTCCTCAAAGATCATCTTCGTGGGGCTTGTGAGTCTGGAAAGATCACCAGAGCCAAGCACCCCTCGAAGACTATCATGACCACTTCTCGTCCCTTTGAATTACTTCATGTGGATCTATTTGGCCCTACTCATTATGCCATGTTCTCTAGTTCTGCATCATTATTTGGCTTTGTCATAGTTGATGACTATTCTCGTTACACATGGGTGCATATCATCACTTACAAAAATGAAGTGCAGGAAGTCTTCAGACGACTTTCCTCAAGGGCTTCCACTAACTTCGGTGTGAAGATCAAGCATATCAGGAGTGATAATGGAACCGAGTTCAAGAACACTGGCCTCAATGAATATCTTGATATTCTTGGTATTACTCACGAATTGTCTGCTCCTTATACTCCTCAGCGGAATGGCGTCATGGAGCGCAAGTACAGGACTCCTGTTGAGATGGCCTACACTATGCTTGATGAATACAAGACACCTGAGCGCTTCTGGCCTGAAGCAATTGATATTGCGTGCCACATCATCAACAGGGTATATCTTCAAAAATTCTTCAAAAAGACCTCATATGAACTCCTAACTGACAAGAAATCCAATGTAAGTTATTTCAAAGTCTTCGGTGCTAAATGCAGGATTAGAGATTGTCATCGTCACTCTAAATTTGCACTGAAAGCACATGAGGGTTTTATGCTTGGTTACAGAAAGGACTCGCACACCTACAGAGTCTTCAACATCAATCATCACAAGGTTGTTGAAACTGAAGATGTGCGGTTCGATGAAACTAATGGCTCGCAAAGAGAGCACCTACTTCCTGTGCTAGATGAAATGTCACCTGAGGAATCCATCAAGTTCAAAGCTACTGAGGATATCATCCCTACCGAAGAACCTGCTGAAGAAGTCACTCCTGATCATGAAGAAAATCATGTTGGTGCTGCTGAAGAACTGGTCCTGAAGAAATTGCTCGGCGGAAGCAAAATCTTCAACCCGCACATCCTCACATTGCAAACGAAGTGCAAGTTGAGAAGATCATCGATGACATTCACGCACTAGGTCCCCTCACTTGCTCAAAAGCTTCACATTTATCTAACTTTTGTGGGCATTTTGCATTTGTCTTTATCATAGAGCCCACTAAAGTAGATGAAATATTCATGGAATCTGAGTGGATTCAATCCATGCAAGATGAATTGCATCAATTCGAGCTCAACAATGTGTGGGAGCTAGTCAAGCGACCTGACCCATGCAAGCACAACATCATCGGTACCAAATGGATCTACCGCAACAAACAAGACGAAAATGGCCTCGTAGTGAGGAATAAGGCTCGTCTTGTAGCTCAAGGCTACACACAGGTTGAAGGAATTGATTTCGATGAAACTTTTGCACTTGTTTCTAGACTTAAGGCTATTCGCATATTGCTTTCTTACGCTAACCATCATAATATCATCTTACATCAAATGGATGTGAAAAGTGCATTCCTTAATGGTAAGCTTGAGGAAGAAGTATATGTTGCTCAACCACCAGGTTTTGAGGATCCAAAGTTTCCAGGTCACGTCTACAGACTCAACAAGGCCCTCTATGGCCTCAAGCAAGCACCTCGGGCATGGTATGACACACTGAAGGAATTCCTCATGAAGAAAGGCTTCAAACCCGGTTCACTTGACCCAACTCTTTTCACCAAAACATATGATGATGAATTATTTGTGTGCCAAATATATGTTGATGATATTATCTTTGGCTGTACTAACCAACGTTATAGTGATGAATTTGCCTTTATGATGAGTGAAGAATATCAAATGTCTATGATGGGAGAACTAAAATTCTTCTTAGGTCTTCAGATTCATCAACAATACAATGGAATATTCATATCTCGGGAGAAATACCTCAAGGATGTATTGAGGAAATTCAGCATGCAAGATTGCAAAGGCGTCAAAATTCCTATGCCCACAAATGGCCATCTATGCACTGATGAAAATGGTAAAGACTTTGATCAAAAGGTATACCGCTCCATGATTGGCTCTTTATTGTACCTATGTGCATCTAGGCCGGATATTATGCTTTGTGTTTGCATGTGTGCCCGATTTCAAGCTACACCGAAGGAATCACACCATAAGGCTATGAAGCATATTCTTTGATATCTAGCTCACACACCAACACTTGGATTATGGTATCCCAAGTGCTCTTCCTTTGATCTCATTGGATATTCAGACTCTGACTATGGTGGTGATTGGGTGGACCGCAAGTCAATGTCAGGCACATGTCATTTCCTCGGACGATCCTTGGTATGTTGGTCCTCGAAGAAGCAGAACTGCGTATCACTCTCCACTGCAGAAGTTGAGTACATTGTTGCTGGATCTTGTTGTGCTCAATTACTATGGATGAAGCAAACACTCAAGGACTATAGCATCAACGTGAAGAATGTGCCTCTCTACTGCGACAATGAGAGTGCTATCAAGATTGCTCAGAACCCAGTTCAGCGCTCGAAGACAAAGCACATCCAGATTCGTCATTATTTTCTTCATGACCATGTGTTGAAGGGCGACATCTCCATCGACCACGCAAGTACTGAAGACTAGCTAGCCGATATCTTCACAAAGCCCTTGGATGAGAAGAGATTTAGCAAGTTGCGATGTGAGCTAAATATCCTAGAATCTTCGAATGTTCTTTGAACAGGACACACATCTTAACACTTATGTTGACTTGATGACTTAGATGTGCAACGCACGAAGTAACGTTTTTCTTCAATCAATGAAGACTAACCCTCTAAGTGTGAAGAAATTAATGAAGAAATTGATTCTCAGAACCCTACGAGAGTTGTACGCGGGTGTCTGAAATCAGCTTTCTTATACGGTGGGTTAAGCCACCAACCAAAGTTGAAAACCTTCGATTTGAGTTTTTCTTCAGTTTTTGAAATTCCTCAATTTTTCAAATTCTTCAACTTTGCATTGTCTTCACTCTTTCCATTGTTTTTCTTCATTTGACTATATATATATATATATATATATATATATATATATATATATATATATATATATATATATGAGTTTATGTCCTCTACAGCATTCACTTATTGCTAATTCTTCAAGTTGACTTTTCTGCTAAGTGAATGTGATCGGACCCTTCCCCCTCTATGCTAAACTCAACCCAGTCTGTTCACAAATTCTTCATGTGCGTTCTATTTGAAACTCGTTCAAATTCTTCATTGTGTCCTTGTCAGCTAAAGAAATTGCAAACGAAACTTTAAAATATTCTTATCCAAATTTTCATATTTTGCCGCTCAAACCGTTACGCATTCCATGGTATACTTATCTATTCACCCATGATCTCACATGATCTCCACTTCTCAGTACGTGGGTGACACATGCCGCGCGAATGAGAAGGGTCAGGGGCACGTTCATCCAAATTCTTCGGGCGAACACCTCAGCTATAAATACCCCTTCCCTTCCTCATTTCGTTTTTACTCCGCTCGAACTCTCTCCCTCGCTCGAGCTTCTCAAGCCCTAGCGCCGCCGCTACTTCCATCGTCGCCGGTGAGGAAGAGCTTCACTGCCTCAACCTCGTCATCGTCGTACTCGCGTCGGCCGCGGAAATCTTCCCTCCGCCGCCGTCGTAGACGTCTTCCTCCGCCAAGTTAAGGCATGGAAGATCCGAGCCGGCGAATTTCTAAATATACACCTCTTTTTTGTTGTGTTATTCATCAAGGGTAATTAAAAATTACTTTTACTGCATTTATTCTACTGATGATTTTCATCAAATCTTCAAAAGGTGTTTATTCTTCAACCTCCACACTCTAAACACCTAGCACAAATGTTCAGTTCTTGATCTGTTTCTCTAAGTGACGTTTTTCTTCATGATTCCTCAATTGTGTGAATCTCACGATCCGCACAACTCTGGAACCTTAGTCAAAGAACGCTTAGTGAAATTCTTCAAGACACATCGGGTCAATTTCCTCAAACTTGTTCAGTTTTGCAAAAACTTCTGAGAACGCATATGACCTCTCCAAATTCTTTGCACCTATACTCTATTCACAGGTACAGATGCCTGCTGCTGAATCACTAGGTTCTCATCAACTTAACTTATTTGCAGCGTTCCTCGAAGAAAAGTTGCATACTTCTTCAGGAACTCAATTGTGCAAATTCCTCAGCTGAAGAAAATGGCAGATGGTAAAAGGCCTCAGAATGGAGGAAAGAAGCTTGAAATTAATACTGCTTTTGAGATCCCTGCAGACATCTATGCAGGGTATTGCACGCATGATGAGGCAACTCATGGCAAAGAAAAGAAGAATGAGCACAAAGTGTGCATTCAGAGGATTGAAAGAAGATGGGAAAGAGAGTGGAGGGAGTACAAATATGTCACTCCGAAATACATGAAGAAATTCGCTCTTAACCCTCCATGCTCAAGACCTCCTCTGGCACCTGGCCAATTAGAAGATCCAACAAGCCTTAAACATGGTGAGGATTATGCAAATGAATGGGCCAGGAAGCAGGCCAAGTTGGCAAGGCAGGCAAGAGAAGCAGTGAAGAAATTTAATGAGGATTTTTCTGCTGCCGCTGCCGCTACTGAGGCTTCTTCAAGCAAGAAGGCTATGCCAAAGAAGCCAGCCAAGAAACCACCTTCCTCAGCAATGCCCTCACAGCCAAGTTCTTCTTCAATGCCCTCACGGCCAATTTCCTCAGTGCCACTGAGGCAAATTCCTCAAGCTGCCCCAGTTCCTCAAGCTGCTCAACTTCCTTGGACTTCAAAGTCCTCAGATCCTCCGGCAAAGTCCTCTGCACCTGTGCATATTTCCACTTGCCAACGAACCACAGGCATATCAATTTCCTTGGGAGCTTCTGCAAGTTCTTCTACTAGCCCATCTCTGCTAAAGACCAAGGCCACTGCTGGATGAGGCACAAGACCAAGTCCTCACAAGAAGCAGGTGGTCTTCCAAATTCCATCTGATGATGAGGGTGATGATGATGAGCTAGCCGATATCATCAAGGACAGATAGCAGGGGGCTGCTAGAGCCAAAGGGAGTGTTGTGCCCCTTCAACTGGATCTGAAGAAGATCCTCGATTTCATCGACCTCTGGCACAAAGATCCAAATGCTCAAATGCCAGATTTGGGCCCGACTCCTGGACAAAGTCACATGGTTACAACGTTCATTGATGAAGAGAAATGGAAGTATGACCAAGCCAGGACAGTGAAGAAAGCACAGTACAAGAAGCAGCACTACCTAAAGGACAATGTCCTCAGTCTTTTGCCTTGAGCAGCTCATTGCACTACAAGCTGACATCAAAAAGCTCAGTGATGAATTTGACGCCTACAAGGCAGAATGGCAGGGTGCCAAAGTCAGATTTGTCAAACTGACGAAGAAATTCACTTCACGTGTTGCTACTCCTGTGCACATTGAAGTCACTCCAGCTGAAGCATCTGCTCAAGCCACAGAAGGAATTTCCAGCACCGCTGATGAAAATCAGGCTACTAATGAAACTGCAAGCACCAGGGCTGCTGAAGAAATCCCAGCCTTTGAAGAAACTGCCAGGGTAACCACTAGTGTTGCGCCTGAAGAATCTACCAGGCCAGCTGAAGACTCTGCTGCTGCGCCTGAAGAAATTGCTCAAGACAGGCCAACTGCATCAGTTGAGCCTGAAGAAATTGATCCTATCCCCTCTGCACCGGTTGCACCTCTACCAAGCCTAGTTCTTCCTTCTGCTCTGGAAGTGAAGAAAACCAAAGCTACGGAGTGAGCTGCTCTGAAGAAGAGGAAAGCATCAGCTGCTTCAGAATCTTCGGCCCCCAAGAAGGCAAAATTTTTGACAAGTTCACTTGACAATCCCATTGATGTTGTTCCTCTTGCAAGCATGCCATCAAAGGAACTTGTTCCTTATGGTGAAGAATATCAGATTCCTGAAGAATCTACTGATGAAGATCCCTCTGCTGCTTCCACAGAGCAGATGGATGAAGAAATTGAAGTTGAAGCTTTTAGCTCAACTCCTCGGGTATCATCGCCAATGGCTCAATTCACTGCTGAAGAGGCCGATGTTGAAGAAATGGAAGTGGATGAGGATGTGGACATTGGTTGCACCACTCCAGTGATGAACGATGATTTTTGAGATAGTCAACACCCCAACTATCCTCTGTTCACACCGATACAGCAAATTCCTCAGTCCCTAGCTCCAACTAAAGTTCAGATGGCTTCTGATGAAATCCAAAATTCCCCTTCCGCTCATGAAGAAATTCCAGCAACTAGTGCTGCTGAAAATGTTGCTTAAGGAATGGAGGCTCAGGCTGCCACTGAAGCAGATGCAGACTCAGCCTGCAGCTCCAGAGATTGACATTCCAGAGCTCATTCTTCAATTCTATGCGATGCTGCACATCACAGGCATTGCTGAAGATGTGAACTCATGGGTGTTGGACTGGATGACAGAGAACACACACTATAAGGCACCCACCACTAAATTACTTCGTGCCCTGCCTGTCAGTCCTCCACCAGAAGGTGCACATCTCATCTACTCAGAAACTGAGCTATCTGATCACTATATGCAAGTGTTGATGAAGCCATTGAAGCCTGGTCAAGCCTCAAGGACAAAATTCCTTGTGAAGGAATTGCAATATGTGCCAAGGACTATCTACTGCATCCTGACAAAGACATTGAGTCCTATCAAAGGCCACGACTCGAATGATGAAGAAATCGTTGGCATCATGAAGAATCTGCTTTTCAACATCATGCACGGTATTCCCGTGAACTACCATGATTTCTTCATGAGGACTTTGGCGAATGTTGCAATGTCCCCGTTTGAGTGAAGCCTTATGCACCCTGGATTATGAGATTCCTCAGATCAAGGTCTTCACTCAACTACAAGGCTGATACACTCAACCATGGCAGCTACGTGTCCCCAATTGAAGTCCTCAAATGGACATTTTCCTCAGCTGATGAGAAGGGCAAGTCTACTACTATCATTGACGAAGGCAATCATCCATTGGATGGACAGTTTTGCAAAGTTGCTTCTTAATCCACCAATGATGATTCTGCCACTCATGACTCTGTCGCCAATGCTTCCAAGCAAAGTCCTCAGGCTGCAGCTCCAAGGGTGATGACTGGTCGTGAGCTACTCCTCGGTATTCATCAAAAGGTGGATCGCAATCACAAATGGGTCAAGCGTCAGTTTGGCTCTATTCTTCACAACATGACTGCCACTTACAATTCTGTAAAACCACTATTACCTCAATGAAGTATTCGATCGCACCTGGACTGTTCTAACTCATCTCTACGGTGATGAAGATTTTAAGCAAATGGGTTTCCAACAGTTCTTCGTCTGGTCTAAACCTCCACCGAAGAAATTCAAGAAAGTTCAAGTTCCTCCTCTGGTGCCCAGCACATTTTCCTCGTCCCGCGAGACAGATGAAAATGAAGATTTGGACGACATTGCGGCAGGCCCTACTACCACAACCGACCCCGACAACGCTGGCGCTCCTCCATCGACTTCGTGATGAAATTCTTCAGGGGCGTTAGTCCTCACTTTTTGTCCCTTTTGGTCATTTGATGACAAAGGGGGAGAAATTTGAGTTAGTCTTCAAGTGGGTCTTTATATATATGGGTGTTTTTTCTGTTAAGTTGCAACTCTCTTTCTTCTGAAGCTTTTGTTGATTGAGTTGTAAACTTAAGTCCAATGGTAACCTGATACTTTTGTTGTGTTTTTCTACATGCTATTCCTCTTTAATGTTATGCACGCATGCTAAATTACATCAGTCACCATATTTATTCATGCATTTCAAATTCTTCAATTCATATGTTAAATGCGTGTATGAATTACAAGATATAGGGGGGGTCTCCATGATTCTACTCTTCAAGTGTGCATTTCTTCAAAAGCAAATTCCTCACTATGCACATCTTTAGGGGGAGTTCTTCTATATCTTGTAATCAAATTCCTCAACACTGAGTACTTTCAATTCATATGTTTATCTCTGTTGAAAAATTAACCTATATTGTCATCAATCACCAAAAATGGGGAGATTGTAAGTGCATCTAGTGCCCCTTAGTGATTTTGGTGTATTGAAGACTTGTAGGTTAAGAGACTAATATGTTTGTGAGTGTACACAGGCTCTATAAGTCGATGAGGAGTTTGATATTTATAGTGAAAGTCGACCCCTAAAAATGAATGTCTTCGGCTGAAGACTTTGCTTCTCCTGAAGACTTTGAAAATGAAGAAATTGGTGTGTCCTTGAAGACTTGGATATTCATGCAAGGATTATGAAGCACGAAGACTTTTGTTTTCATAGTTTCATTTTCTTCTTCTTGAGTCATAGGAAATACCATACTGTTAAAGGGGATCGAGGTAATACTAAGGAAACTAATTTCCAAGTGATGCTCATCTCAAAACCCTACACCTACCCAATCCTTCGAGTGAAGCCATTGGAAATCTCATATCAGTTCTGTTAATTGCTTCAGTGACAGAGACGAAGATCTTCTGGTGTCTGAGGAATTTGTTCTGACTGAGGAGTTAGGAATTAGCCAGTGCGGATTGCCTACGCAGTGAGGAACATGATAGCCCTGAGGAATTCGAACCTTGGATATTCGACCGTTGCTAAGCCGTGCGCCAACTATCCCAAAAATATTCTACCACCTAACGGTCATATCAGCCAAGGGCATTTATGTTTTATCATGTCAGGCTGCTCCGTAGGCTATAAATAGCTGCCCCCTACAACCACTAGCTAGTTGGCTGCTCTGAGAGAAACTGACACTTGTCATTTGAGAGCATCCCATCCTCCGAGGACTTTGAGCGAAAATCATCAAGTGAGGAAATACCCAAATCCCAAACCCAAACACCTACAAACCCAAAGTGATCGAGCATCACTGAAGAGATTTTTCCTGCGAACCGACGATTGTTACCTTTGAGGACTGCGTATCGTCCAGACAGTTAGGCGTCATGGTCTGAGCATCCAAGAGGAATTGTGGATTGCCGAGTGACCAAGTCTGTGAAGGTTTGGAAGTCACCTGTGCAGACTTAGCATTACTGTTGGGCGAGATTTGCGTGATCTTAGCTCAAGGAGAATACGGTGAGGACTGTGTGTCCTCGAGCTTAAATACATAGCTGCTCCAACCAGATGTACAACTATCACAGCAGTTGGAACTGGTCGACCAAATCATTGTCTTCACCAAGCCTACGAGTTCTATTTCCTCAACCCTTTCATTTCCTCAGTTATGTGTTGATGTACTTGATCATTACTGTTTGAAGACTCCGACTGACGACTTTCTCTAAATTCCTCAATCCTAATTCTTCATTCAGTTTGTCTTCATCCTGCTTATCATGTGTTTACACTTTCTGTACTCTGTGTTTGTCTTTCATTTCATCATGATGACTATGTTGTTGCTCTGTTATGCTTATACCTAAGTACTTATTCCGCTGCAAGTAGTTCTTCGCTTAGGAATTTCCTCACCCTGAAATTCCTCAGTGAAGAATTCACAAAAATCGCCTATTCACCCCCCTCTTGTCAACATAACACACTTTCACGAGGCCATATCTGCATATGCTAGGCTCGTCAAGTTTAACCCGAGTATTCTGCACATGCAAAACTGGCTTGCACCCGTTGTATGTGAACGTAGAGCTTATTGTCGGTGTCAAAACCGGCGGATCTCGGGTAGGGGGCCTGAACTGTGCGTCTAAGGCTAATGGTAACAGGAGACTGGGGACACGATGTTTACCCAGGTTTGGGCCCTCTCGATGGAGGTAATACCCTACTTCCTGCTTGATTGATCTTGATGATATGAGTATTACAAGAGTTGATCTACCACGAGATCGTAGAGGCTAAACTCTAGAAGCTAGCCTATGGTTATGATTGTTCTCATCCTACGGACTAAACCCTCCGGTTTATATAGACACCGGAGGGGCTAGGGTTACACAGAGTCGGTTACAGAGAAGGAGATCTATCATCCGAATCGCCAAGCTTGCCTTCCACGCAAAGGAGAGTCCCATCCGGACACGGGACGAAGTCTTCAATCTTGTATCTTCATAGTCCAACAGTCTGGCCAAAGTATATAGTCCGGCTGTCCGGATACCCCCTTATCCAGGACTCCCTCACTTATCACACCCGATGATCACGTGGTGTCTCGGCACGACAAACTGTAGCAACGGTGCATACTAAGGGAGAACACTTATACCTTGAAATTTTGTAAGGGATCATCTTATAATGCTACTGACATACTAAGCAAAATAAGATGCATAAAAGATAAACATCACATGCAATCAAAATATATGACATGATATGGCCATCATCATCTTGTGCTCATGGTCTCCATCACCGAAGCATCGTCATGATCTCCATCGTAGCATCGTTGTTGTCTCGCCAACTACTTCTACTACGACTATCGTTACCGCTTAGTGATAAAGTAAAGAAATTACATGGCGATTGCATTTCATACAATAAAGCGACAACCATATGGCTCCTGCCAGTTGCCGATAACTTTGTTACAAAACATGATCATCTCATACAACAATTTATATCACATCATGTCTTGACCATATCACATCACAACAAGACCTGCAAAAACAACTAGACGCCCTCTACTTTCTTGTTACAAGTTTTACGTAGCTGCTATGGTCTTCTAGCAAGAACCGTTCTTACCTACGCATCAAAACCACTATGGTTTTTCGTCAAGTGTACTGTGTTAACCTTCAACAAGGACTGGCCGTAGTCAAACTCGATTCAATTAAAGTTGGACAAACAGACACCTGCCAGCCACCTGTGTGCAAAGCACGTCGGTAGAACCAATCTCATGAATGCGGTCATGTAATGTCGGTCCGGGCCGCTTCATCCAACAATACCACCAAATCAAAGTAAGACGTTGGTGGTAAGCAGTATGACTATTATCGCCCACAACTCTTTGTGTTCTACTTGTGCATATCATCTACGCATAGACCTGGCTCGGATGCCACTGTTGGGGAACATAGTAATTCAAAAAAATTCCTACGATCACGCAATACCTATCTAGGAGATGCATAGCAATGAGACGGGAGAATGTGTCCATGTACCCTCGTAGACCGAAAGTGGAAGCGTTAGTTAACGCGGTAGACGAAGTCGAACGTCTTCACGATCCAACTGATCAAGGTATCGAACGTACGGCACCTCCGAGTTCAGCATACGTTCAGCTCGATGACGTCCCTCGAACTCTTGATCCAGCAGAGGGTCGAGGGAGAGTTTCGTTAGCTTGACGGCATGGCGACGGTGTTGATGATGTTACCGGCGCAGGGCTTCGACTAAGCACTACGACGATATGACCGAGGTGTTGAACTGTGGAGGGTGGCACCACACACGGCTAAGAGAACAACTGTTGTGCTTTGGGGTGCCCCTGCCCCCGTATATAGAGGGAGGTGGAGGAGGCCGCCTAGGAGGGGCGTGCCTATAGGGGGAGTCCAACTAGGATTCCCAATCCTAATTGGAGTCCCCTTCCTTTTTCGTAGAGGGGAGAGGGGGAAAGAGTAGGAAAGGGAGAAGGAAAGAGGGGGGCGCCGCCCCCTCCTAGTCCAATTCGGACCAGCCAGGGGGGGTGCGGCCACCCTGTGGCCCTCCTCTCCTTTCCACTAAAGCCCATTAAGGCCCACTACTTCCCCAGGGGGTTCCGGTAACCTCCCGCTACTCCGAAAAATGCCCAAACTATTCCGAAACCTTTCCGGTGTCCGAACATGACCTTCCAATATATCAATCTTTATTTCTTGACCATTTGGAGACTCCTCGTCACTTCTGCGATCTCATCCGGGACTCTGGACAAACTTCGGTCATCAAAAACACGTAACTCATAATACAAATCGTGATCAAACGTTAAGCGTGCGGACCCTACGTGTTCGAGAACTATGTAGACATGATCGAGACACATATCCGATCAATAACCAATAGCGGAACCTGGATGCTCATATTGGCTCCTACATATTCTATGAAGATCTTTATCGGTCAAACCGCATCACAACATACATTGCTCCCTTTTTCATCGGTATGTTACTTGCCCGAGATTCAATCTTATTACTGGAAAGTCTCTTTACTCGTTCCATAATACTTCATCCTGCAACTAACTCACTAGTCACATTGCTTGCAAGGCTTATAGTGATGAGCTTTACCGAGAGGGTCCAAAGATACCTCTCCGATACAGGGAGTGATAAATCCTAATCTTGATCTATGCCAACCCAACAAACACCTTCGGATACATCTGTAGAGCATCTTTATAATCACCCAGTTATGTTGTGACGTTTGATAGCACACAAGATGTTCCCACGGTATTCGGGAGTTGCATAATCTCATAGTCAGAGGAACATGTATAAGTCATGAAGAAAGCAATAGCAATAAAACTTATCAATCATTATGCTAAGCTAACGGATGGGTCTTGTCCATCACATCATTCTCTAATGATGTGATCTCGTTCATCAAATGACAACACATGTCTATGGTCAGGAAACATAACCATCTTTGATTAATGAGCTAGTCAAGTAGAGGCATACTGTGGACACTTTGTTTTGTGTATGTATTCATACATGTACTAAGTTTCCGATTAATACAATTCTAGCATGAATAATAAACATTTATCATGATATAACTAAATATAAATAACATCTTTATTATTGCCTCTAGGGCATATTTCCTTCAAAAAGAACAAATTCTGGAGAGAGTTTGATTCTGCCGTAGACATACCGCTAGCTCTCGGGCTCCTGGCTGACGTTGATGTGGACAGGAATGGGGGAGTATCCGGTGCAGAAACTGCAAGTAGCGGCTGGCTCGTCGGTGCGACAATGGCGGACAGCGACGGCTGGCTCGTCGGCACAACAATGACGGGCGGCGGCTGGCACGTTGGTGCAGCAAGGGCGGGCAGGCGGCGAGGCAGCAGGATGACGGGATCCATAAGATGGCCGAGACAGACCACCCTGCCAAATCTATTCAGCCTCTCCCGGGCAGTCGTCGGTGCGGCAATGCTGGGTGGTCACGGCTGGCATATTGGTGCGGCAAGGGCGGGTGGTGGCAAGGCGGGAGGCAGACCGGATCCAGAAGATGGCCGAGATGGACCACCCCGCCGGATCTAACCAGACTCCCCCGGGCAGTCGTCAATGGCATTGGTGGCGGCGACCATCAACGGGATCAGGAGGATAAGTCTCCACCATTTTTTTGATGGGAAGCAACTTAATCCAAAATACACTATCATGTGGGGCACACAATGGCACCCACGTATCCTCATAGTTTTTTTTGAGCAAAACACATCCTGACAGATTGGTTCGATCGACATGTGGGCCAAAGAAGGGGCATGCATGCCACATCAGCAGGAGCACAATCCATGATGCTCCCGATGGTGTATCTTAAAAAAAATGCTAGGCCCATTTGGTCGATCGGTGACAGTTTCTGTGACGATAGCTCGATGTCCATCATCAAGCGCAACTGTTTCCGGCCCAATTGGGTCTTACTAATCGGTGACGATATTCGTGATGAGCAAGGGCCAATCGTCATAATCGGTGATGGACAGAGGCAACATCACAGGAAATCTGTCATGCATTAACAAGTTTCTTGTAGTGTGAGGCCTAGTCAGTAGCACAGCCGACCATGGGAGGCAGGAGCACGCGGTCCCGCCGGCGCTATTTTGGGCGGCTGCATCAAGAAAATCAGAGGTTGAAGAAGCAAAATAACCGTTGGATTAACATCCAACGATCACTGTTGATAGAATCTTTTGTTGACTAAGTTGACAAAGCCATGCATATGCATCAACTGAGTAGGGCCACAAGCCAGCGTCCATGATGGGCCCCAGTTTCAAGGGGAGCAATCGTTATTTTTTGCTTAATAAGGAGGCACTTCCTTGAGTGCGAAGATAAAGCTGGTGGGTCCCAGCTATCAGGGGATTCATATATTTCCCGTAATAAGGTGATACTTTCTTGTGTGTGGCCATGGACCATGTGGGTCCCTCTTCCAATGACTGTTATCTGTTGACCATGTTGACTACGCCACGTCGAGAGCATCAACGTGATGGATGATGACGAGGCCCGAGAAGGGAACGAACTGGAGCTGGTGAAGCCATAGTTGTGGATGCCCACGCTGAGGGGAGTACGAGGGTTGTGACTGGTTCGGCTGCGGGGTGAGGCTGGTGTCACCGGAAAATAACAGGAACTGCGGGTGGGAAGAGGGATGGCCTCCCTAGCAGTGGCAGTAGGGTTGGCCGGTGAGCCTGCGCGGTGGCACAACAGCGACAGGAGGGAGCAGGCAGTTTCGCTGGCGTTGGCTTGGGCGGCTGGAGTAGGAAGATCAGAGATTGAAGAAGCACGACGTCCATTGGATGGACATCCAATAGTCATTGCTCTTGTGTGTTGACTAAGTTGGCAAAACCTTGCATACACGTCAACTTTTGTTTAGGAAAGCGTACGCGTCAACCTATAGTAGGCGCACAAGTCAGCCTCAAACCTATGGAAAACAACATACCACCCATCTGCCATTATTTTGAATAATTTACAACTCATTTGCTAATTCTTAAGGATTTTTTGGAGCCCATATTCTTTTTGTTAGCATTACAGCCCATATTGTGGCCACGGTTAAAACATTCTACAAAATTTTGCATATTTCTGCGTGGTCTGAACTATTTTTCATCCCAAAATTTCGAGTGAGATTCGAACTAATTTGGAAAATAAATTTATATCAATATAGAATCCAAATAATTGTCAACGCATAAAAATCAATGAAATTTAAAATCTCAAAATGCAAAAAAAAGAAATTTGAAACTAATTGCTGATTTGTTGTGTTTTAAAAATGTACAACCCATTTCTCATTACTGATGGCACATTTTTTGGGCAAGTCGAATGAAACTCTCCTTGTCTTGAAAGATTTGCAGCCCAGCAGGGCTGACAAAATCAAGTAGGCCTCGGTTGGGTATTCTGAAAAAGAACAAAAAACTGGGCTAGCCATTTTCAGAAAGAAAAAAAACTATTGGGCTGGTCTTGTGGTAAACATAAAATAAAAGGTTGGCTAGACAGGCCAGAGTGCCTCGCATAGCCCAGTTAACACCCTGCTCCATCTGAAAAACAAAAAGAACTGGGCGAGTGATACGTCCATTTTGCATCATGTTTTCTTACTATTATTTTTAGTGTTTTTGTCTATAATGACACTTTGGGGAGTAATTCTAATGTATTTTCTCTCATAATTTGCTAGGTTTACACAAAGAGGGAGAACACCGGCAACAGGAATTCTAGACCTGCAAAAGCTATGTCGGAGATACCTATTGCGCACATCTCTAAATGGGCTGAAATTTTATGGAGAATTATCTTGAGAAAGTGTTACTAGAGGAGGCCAACCAGGAGCCCACAAGGCACCAGGGCACATCCACCCCCCAGGCGCCCTGTGGTGGGTAGTGGGCTCCCTGGGCCACTTCTGGCGACCATCTTCTGGTATATATTCACATTTATGCTAAAAAATAGGGAGAGGAATTTGGGGGCAGAGCGCCGCCGTCTCGAGGCGGAACTTGGGCAGAGCATTTTGCTCTCCGGCGGAGAGATTTCATCGGGGATACTTCCCTATGGGAGGGGAAAATTAAGGCCATCGTCATCACCAACAACCCTCTCATCGTGGGAGGATCAATCTCCATCAACATCTTCACCAACACCATCTCATATCAAGCCCTTGTTCATCTATTGTATTCAATCATTGTATCAAAACCTCAGATTGGTACATGTGGGTTGCTAGTAGTGTTGATTACATCTTGTACTTGATGCTAGTTGGTTTATTTGATGGAAGATAATATGTTCAGATCCATTATGCTATTTATTACCCCCTGATCTTGAACATGCATATGCTTTGTGGGTAGTTACTTTTGTTCATGAGGACATGGGAGAAGTCTTGTCATAAGTAATCATGTGAATTTGATATTCGTTCGGTATTTTGATTGTGTGTATGTTGTGATTTACTTAGTGGTGTCGTGTGAACATCGACTTCATGACACTTCACCATCTTTGGGCCTAAGGGAATGCATTGTGGATTAGTTATTAGATAATGGGTTGCTAGAGTGACAGAAGCTTAAACCCTAGTTTATGTGCTACTTCGTAAGGGGCTGATTTGTATCCATATACTTAATGCTACGGTTAGATTTTATCTTAATTCTTCTTTCGTAGTTGCGGATGCTTGCGAAGGGGGTGAATCATAAGTGGGAGGCTTGTTCAAGTAAGAAAAACACCCAAGCACCAATCCACCCACATATCAAATTATCAAAGTAGCGAACGCGAATCAAACCAACATGATGAAAGTGACAAGTTGAAATTTCCGTGTGTCCTCAAGAACGATTTTGCTTATTATAAGGCACCATCCCGGTCTGTCCTTTGCCACAAAAGGATTGGGCTATCTTGCTACACCTATTTTTACTATTGCTACTTGTCACTTGTTACAAATTACTTGCGATCAAACAACTTGTTACCAAAATTTCAGTGCTTGCAGAAATTACCTTGCTAGAAACCGCTTGTCATTTCCTTCTGCTCCTTGTTGGGTTCGACACTCTTACTTATCAAAAGGACAACAATTGATCCCCTATACTTGTGGGTCATCATCGAGTTGCTGGGTCCCTGGTGTCAGCCGCTCGTTGTGCAATTCTCTCGTTTATTGACTACGTTGACAATGGCATGGGACCTAGATGTCAGGAATCCATTAGGAGGAACCATTTTTTTGGCTTCAAATAAGAGGCAACTGCTTGTGTACTGCCATGACCTTGGTGGGTCCCTGTTGTCATCCTCTCCACGTAAAATCATCTCCTAATTTTGTACGCATCAACCAAGTAGGCCCACAAGTCAGCCTCTAAACCCGTGGCGGACAAATACGACCCATTTAAGAAAAATAACAACCCATTCCATACGTTCACACGGAAAGTTCAACATTCATAGCAAAGTAACAGGTCTGATTCAGATATAGAGTACCGAACTTCCATGTTGGCAACCATCATAGCCAAGTTAACTATCTACTCCCACCAATACTCTAGTGTACAAGTACAAACTTACTCCTAGCTAACTAGACGATGCCAGCCACCATCTGTGGTACATGCTAAACGGCGGCACCGATGTCCTCCTCCTCGCCTTGGACTTTCCAGAGGTGCAAGAGGGTGCATTGCTCACACGCATTGGCCGTTTCCTTGTCGGTGTGGTCCACCGAAGCTTCGGCTTCTAAGTGGGAAACCCACTTACGAGATGGTAATAAAATTCGGCATCGCGCACGCGTGCATGCCCGACAGCCTCTAGGGCTATTTGCCGGGCGCCGGCCTCCATGTTGTCGGCCCAGTTGCAAGTGCCCTGCTCGTGACTCGGAGCGGTGGTGCGCTGCTGCTCCATGCCCTGCTTGCGACGCGAATCGGCGATACGCTGCTCCTCCGACAGGCGGTCACGCTCCAAAAAGTCCTTGTACTCTACATTGCCATCTAAAGACCGATAGAATGCCTCCTCCCTCCGTCTTCCTTCCCTTGAAAAACCAAACACTAGCTCCGGTGGTGAGCACCTCTGGTGTCGCCAATTGCAGACGGCCGAGGGCACGACAGACATGGCGAGAGTGAGGGCAAGTGGCGAGCGACGTCGGGCCAGTAGGGGGTTGTGAGGATCGGCCGATATAGGGTGAGTTGGGTGATGGTGCCACCGGAGAATGCTGGCAACCAATAATTATAGGCGGAAGGTACGTGAATCAATGTGTCGTGGGAAACACGACGGTCACCGGAATTCAATGCATAAGCAAGCATGGCTTAGCATGCCAGCTTATCATGGAAAACTGGAAAAACTGAATTTATGATTGTGCCGTCCCCTCCTGTCATGTCACTGGTGCGTCCCGTTCGTGCTAGGTCGCACATTGGCATGACGGTCAAACAAGTGCACTCGAATCATCCAGATGAGGTACGTGCGTGATCTGATATTTATTCGTGTAGGATCGAGTCGGTCAGATAGTGTACGTGTAGGATCGCATTAGCGAATGAACGTTCGCTGGGAGATAAGGCATTTGTGAACGTTCTTGCTGGCAGTTTCTTCAGATTCGCATGACATTTTCTTTAGAATAGCATGTCAGTTTCTTCAAAGGTAGGCATTTTTATTCAAAAGACTGCCACCTTTGGATCTTGCGTCGCAACTAAAACTGCTTGGAGCATATTAGTAGGCTAGCTAGTGATTGATCGGTAACTTGTAAACAATGAGCGAACAGAAATAAGGAACTTCTAATCACTTGTAAAATATTGAGCACACAGAAATAAGGATCACGCTATGCACATTAAAAGAGTCGATCTATTCGAAATATTCACACGAGACTCACAAGCCTGGCTTTGTATTATGTTCCCATTAATAGCTCGAATTCACAACCAACTAGTACGATTCCCATACATAAGATCAACATGTTAATGCATCTCAATGATTCACATATCATATATAGTATGTAGCTCCTAAAGCAAAGATCAAGAAAAAACATATGTTCTTGCTACTAACATGGATGTTTCTCTGGGCCAACATTCAGTATAGAGCGAAAGACAAGTTTGATTGTGAAGTCTACATTTCCACTTGCAAACCTAAGTGGTTTAACCAACGGATGGAACCATGAGAGTGAATAAACATGATGGAGGAACATCCACTGAAATATGAGTTGGTCATCTGACGGTCACACGGCCAGACTATTTTCAGAATACAACTTTAACTTTGGCAAAATGATGCTCATTGGATAATCAAGACAAAGCAATGAAGCACCTAGTGTTGGCCAATAAATAGTACAATGCTACTTTCTGCAGTCCATGAAGTGATTATCCAATCTTTCCGTGTCTATTTTCAAATGGCGCTACATGCAGTGACTATACTATTCTCTGGTGCAGTTCCACAAAAATTGAGGTCACTTTGTTTGTTCGCCAAATAGCAACAGGAAGACATATGTTTGCACAAATATCAACCAGCTAGTTAACATATACCCCACCTTGTATTTTCGGTTTAAACACTCTCTGCCTGTCATTTCCGCTTAGCATGTTTTGCACTAGACAATTTGATGTTGTCATGTTTTGCACTGGACAATATGGTATTGAATTGATTTGCTGGTACAGAGCAGAAATACATGCCTATTCTTCATCAGACCAAGGATATCCATGTTGGCAGTGATGGGAGAGGTGGAATCGATACAACTGAAATTGAGCATCCAATAGTTGAATCTTGTCCTGCACCACAAATCACTACAAAAAAAGACACATCCGTGACATTTTGGGCCGAACATTTTTTATCATGCTTATGACACTTCTATGACGATAATTTTAACAAAACTCGGTATCATCATAGATGTGGTGGGCTCCTACTTCTATGACAAAAAAAGATGACAGAAAATGGGATTTTCGTCCTGGGCGGGCCGGAGATGCAGCTGCATGACAATCTTTGGGCCGTCCATGATGGAAAAAACATGGTAGAAGTGAGGGCGAGGAAAATATCGGGGAGTTCCCAGTTACGATGTGTGGTCAGGGCCAAGCGATGCACAGAGGGATTGCACATTTCTCGCGTACACGTACACGCATGGGTCTGAGGCATTGGGCTCTAACTGAACCCAAGCAAGGCATTCGCCTACTGAGCCCGAGCGATTGCACTGGCTACACATTACTAAACCCAAGCAATCGATCAATCCCTCGCTGTTAACTGAACCCGATCGAGCGATTCTTTCGCTACTGCTGCTAACTGAAGCCGATCGAACCTGCTGCTGCTTGATGAATAGTGAGTGTTGTTGGGGTTGGATGAACAGTTCCTGGTGGGGGTTGGATGAACAGGACCCCGTGGTAGTAGAGGTCGTTGCCGCTGGATGAATAGGACCCCGATCGAGCCGGATGGGGGTGGATGAACAGGACCCGTGGAGGGCTAGTTGAACAGTAGCCGGTGGAGGGCTGGATGAACAGTATCCCGTGGGGGTGAACAGTAGCCGGTGGAGGCTGGATGAACAGGAGCCCATGGCTGAACAGTAGTTGGTGGAGGCAGGAGGGAGACGCCATGGATGAACAGTCACAGGTGGAGGCTGGAGGAGGTCGCCGGTGGATGACCAGTAGCCCATAGAGGCTGGAGCAAGGCAGTAGACGGTGGATGAACAATAGCCCATGGGGTCCCGTTTTGCGGTGTGCCACACCCCTCCCGATAAACAGGACCCCCGTTTCGACCGTAGGAGGTCGAAGAGAAGTCTGTTTCATCCGTTTTGCGGTACGCCAGACCCTTCCTGGTGAACAGGATCCCGTTTCGACCGTAGGAGGTCGAGTAGAAGGCTGTTTCCTTCGTTCTACGGTACGCCAGGCCTCGTTTCGGTCAAGCCAGTTGGCTCCCGATGAACATGATGCATTCCGTTGCCTCCTGATGAACACGACACAGTTTCTCCGCTCTGACCCAGCCGGTTGGCTACCAATGAACAGGACGCCGTCGCTAATCTCCGCCACCTCTCCATGTACACGAGCCTTGGCCGTACGTATGTGCGAGTAGGCGTTCGAGACCCTGCCCGTATGTATGTATGTGGTCGTATTTACTTTATTGCACCCTGGTTGTATGTACGTGTACATGATATTGACGGGACTGCGTGACATGCTACATTCGCAAATCTACTAGGACACGTTCCCTTCCTTTCTCCGGCACGGTTCATCGCTGCAACATGCAGACAGACCGATCGACCAGTATGTACGTACACATTCGCGACCAGAATGACAACACTACGTACGCTTCGACTAGGTGGCTCCCGACTGTCAAGGAGGACAAGGAGGCACTTCCTTGCATGCGAAGATATAGCTAGTGGGTCCTAGCTGTCAGGGGGAGAATCATATTTTTTGCCCATAATATGGACGCACTTCCTTGCGTGCGAAGATGTAGCTGGTGGGTCCCAGCAGTCAGAGGAGAAACGTTTTTTCGCAAAGTACGGTGCCCTGTCCGATGGGTCCCTACTGTTAGGTGGAGGAACCATCATTTTGCATGTAATAAGGAGGCACTTCCTTGTTGCGGTTGTGGACCCAACTGTCAGCCTCTCCACGTACAGTACTCTTCAGATGGAAGTTGTTCCTTGACCACATTGACCAAGCTGCGCTGAGAGCACCAAGGAGGTGGACTACAGCGAGGCCTAGGAAGGGGTCGATGCAGAGTCGTGGAAGACGTGGAAGTGGATGCCCACGTGGAGTGGAGTACGAGGGTTGACTGGTTCGGCTATGATGTGAGGTTGCCGTCGCCACAGAATAACATGGGTTGTGGGTGAGTAGAGGGATGGCCTGGCCAGAGGTTGGAGTAGGGTGGGGCGGTTAGGCCTATGCGGCAGCAGAGCCGGCCACGGGAGGCAGGAGCAGGCAGCATGACCGGCGCTCGTTTGGGCGGTTGGAGCAAGAAGACAGAGGTTGAAGAAGCACTATGGTCGTTGGATGGACATCGTACGATCACTGGAGCTAGAATCATTCATATTGACTAGGTTGACAAAGCCCTCCGTCCATGTCAACTTGGTAGGCCCACAAGTCAACCTCCCACTATGGTGGGTCCCAGTTGGCAGGGGATATTCATTTTTTTGTGCGTAATAAGGAGGCACTTCCTTGCGTGCGAAGATATAGCCGGTGGGTCCGAGCTGTCAGCGAGACAAACGTTTTTTTCACGAAATACAGAGGCCCTTCCAGTGGGTCGCAGTGGTCAGGTGGAGGAATCATTATTTTGCGCATAATAAGGAAGCATTTCCTTGTGTGCGGCCGTGGACCCAGATGTCAGCCTCTCCACATACATACATACATTCCACTTCTGATGGATGTCGTTCGTTGACCAGGCCGCGCCAAGAGCACCAAGGCAGTGGACGACGGCGAGGACTTGGAGGGGATTGACACGGAGCCAGGGAAGACTTGGCAGTTGTTTCCTAGGCGGAGGAGAGTATGAGGGTTTACTAGTTCATCTTCCATCGCCGGAGAATAATAGAAGGTGTGGGTGAGTATGGGGATGACCAGGCCAACGATGGGAGTAGGGTGGGGCGGTGAGGCCCGTGCAGCAGCACAGCTGGCCACGAGAGGAAGGAGCAGGCAATCCCGCCGGCGCTTGTTTGAGCGGCTAGAGCATGAAGAGCAGAGATTGAAGAAGCACGATGGCGTTGGATGTACATTCAACAGTCACTGCTCTCATGCATTGACTAAGTTGACACGATGTAGCGTGTGCGTCAACCTTATTTTAGGAAATAACGCATACGCGTCAACCTATAGTAGGCGCACAAGTCAGCCTCAAATCTATGGAAAACATCATACAACCCATCTACCATTATTTCTAATAAATTACAGCCCATTTGCTAATTCTTAAGGTTTTTTTAAGCCCATATTCTTTTTCTTAGCATTACATCCCATATTGCGACCATAGTTAAAAAATTATACGAAATTTGACATATTTCGGTGCGGCCCGGACTATTTTTAATCCCAAAATTTTGAGTCACATTCAAACTAATTTTAAAAATAAATTTATATCAATATAAAATCCAAATAATTGTCCACGCATGAAAATCAATGGAACTTAAAATCTCGAAATGAAAAAAAGAAATTTGAAACTAATTGCTGGTTTGATGTGTTTTTAAAATATACAACCCATTTCTCATTACTGATAGCCCATTTTCTGGGCCGAATGAAGCTCTCCTCCTATTGAAAGATTTGCAGCCCAGTAGGGCTCACAAAGCAAGTAGGCCTCGGTTGGGTATTCTGCAAAAGAACAAAATAACTGGGATAGCCATTTTCAAAAATAAAAAATACTACTGGGTTGGTCTTGTGGTAAACATAAAAGAAAAGGCTGGCTAGACAGGCCAGAGTGCCCCGCACAACCCAGTTGACACCCTGCTTTCGTCTCAAAAACAAAAATAACTGGGCGAGCTGCTGGGTCCCTGTTGTCAGCCGCTTGTTGTGAAATTCTCTCGTTTATTGACTACGTTGACAATGGCATGGGACCCAGATGTCATAAATCCATTAGGAGGAACCATATTTTTGGCTTGAAATAAGGAGGCACTTGCTTGCGTACAGCCATGACCCTGGTGGGTTTCTGCTGTCATCCTCTCCACATAAAATCATCTCCTAATTGTGTACGTGTCAACCTAGTAGGCCCAGAAGTCATCCTCTAAACCCGTGGCGGACAAATACATCCCATTTAAAAAAATAACAACCCATTCCATACGTTCAAATGGAAAGTTCAACATTCAGAGCAAAGTAACAGGTCTGATCTAGATATAGAGTACTGAACTTCCACGTTGATAACCATGATAGCCAAGTTAACTATCTACTCCCAGTAATACTTTAGTAGTGTACAAGTACTATCTTTAAATTAGCTAACTAGACGATGCCGGCCGCCATCTGCGGTACACGCTAAACACCGGCACCAACGTCCTCCTCGTCTCGGACTTGCTAGAGGTGTGATAGGGCATGTTGCTTGCACGTGTTGGCCCTTTCCATGCCGGTGTGGTTCACCGAAGCTTCGACTTGTAAGCGGGAAACCCACTTGATGAGCTGGTAGTAAAATTCAGCGTCGCGAACGCATGTGTGCCAGACAGCCTCCAGGGCTATTTGCCAGGCGCTGGCCTCCATGTAGTTGGCCCAGTTGCGGATGCTCTGCTCACGACTTAGAGCATCGGTGCGCTACTACTCCATGCCCCGCTGGCGGTGCCAATCAGCGATACGCTGCTCCTCCGCCAGGCGGTCGTGCTCCAACAAGTCCTCATACTCCGCATTGCCATCTAAAGACCGATAGAATGCCTCCTCCCTCCGTCTGCCTTCCGATGAAAAACCGAACACTAGTTCCGGCGGTGACCGCCTCCAGCGTCGCCTATTGCGGACGGGCGGGGCATGACGGACGTGGTGAAAGCTAGGACAAGTGGCGAGAGACGTCGGGCCAGTGGGGGATTATGAGGATAGGGCGAGTTGGGTGATGGTGCCACCGAAGAACACCGGGAACCAGTAATTATAGGAGGAAGGTAGGTGAAGCAACATGTCGTGGGAAATCCAACGGTCGTCGGAATTCAATGCATAAGCAGGCATGGCTTAGCGCGCTAGCTTACCATGGGAAACTGGAAAAACTAATGTGCCGTCCCGTCCCATTAGTTGTGCGTCCCGTCCGTGCTCGTTCGCACATCGGCATGACGGTCAAACGAGTGCACTCGAATCATCCAGATGAGGTACTCCCTCCATGTCAAAAATTATTCCACCAGTCATCATCTACCTTGGTTGGTGAGATTTTTGAATTGAGCCCTGCAAACCGGAATGTAGGTAGTACGTGTGTGATCCGCTATTTATTCATGTAGGATCGAGTAGGTCGGATAGTGTATGTGTAGGATCGCATTAGCTGATGAATGTTCACTGGGAGATAACGCATTTGCGAACGTATTTGCTGGCATTTTCTTCAGATTCGCATGGCATTTTCTTCGGAATAGCTTGTTTGTTTCTTCAGAGGTAGGCATTTTTATTCAAAAAACTGCCACTTCGGATCTTGCGTCGCAACTAAAACTGCGAGGAGCGTATTAGTAGGCTAGCTAGTGATTGATAAGTAACTTGCAAACACTGAGCGAACAGAAATAAGGAACTCCTAGTAACTTGTAAACACTGAGAACACATAAATAAGGATCATGTTGTGCATAGTAGTCAGAGCCGATCCGTTCGAAATGTTCACACGAGACTCAGAGGCCTGGCATTGTAATATGTTCACATTAGTATCCCAAATTCACAACCAACTAGTAACATCCCCATACATAAGATCAACATGTTAATGCATCTCAATGATTCACATATCATATACAAATATGTAGCTCCAAAAGCAAGGATCTAGAAAAAACATATGTTCTTCCTACTAACATGGATGCTTCTCTGGGCCAACATTCAGTACAGAGTGAAAGACAAATTTGTTTGTGAAGTCTACTATTCCTCTTGCAAACGTAAGTGGTTTCACCAACAGCTAGAACCATGAGAATGACCACACATGATGGAGGAACATCCACTCCAATATGATTTGTTCTTCTCTCGATCACACGGCGAGACTATTTTCAGAATACAAACTTTAACTTAGGCAAAATGATGCCCCTTGTATAATCAGACCAAAGCAATGAAGCACCTAGTGTTGGCCAATAAATCATACAGTACTTCTTTTGTATAGTTCATGAAGTGGCTATCTAATCTTTTTGTGTCAATTTTCAAATGGCACTGCATGCAGTGACTATACTATTCTCTTGTGCAGTTCCACCAAAATTGCGGTCACTTTATTTGTTTGCCAAATAGCAACTGGCAGACATCTGTCTGCACAAATATCAAGCAGCTAGTAAACATATACCCCACCTTGTATTTCCGATTTAAACACGTCTCTTCCACTTAGCATCTGTCATGTTTTGCACTGGACAACTTGATACTATCATGTTTTGCCCTTGACAATTTCATACTGAATTGATTTGCTGGTACAGAGAAGAAATATAGCGCCTATTCTTCATCAGAGCAAGGATATCCATATTCGCAGTGATGGAAGAGGTGAAATCGATACAACCGAAATTGGGGATCCAATCATTGAATCATGTCCTGCACCTCCAATGTAGGTCCACCCTGCCAATAAATTCACATGCAAACCACTAATATTACTATTTAATGACAGTTCAAAAAGAGTAGCGAGATAGTAGCAAACCATGTACCTTGTAATGAACAGCTCATAGTGCCACCAATTGGATATGACGGTTTGGATGAAAACATGCTCCTAATGTTGAACCATTTGGACTTTTTGTGCAGTTCCACTAAAATCGAGCATCCCTGTTTGCAGATATTGAAAGTGTGATTAGTATAAAAGTGGCACTAGTTGAAGCATAGACTCACAAATATAAGCATTCCAATTTCTTAATGGGAAAAGGTAGCAAGATTCTTTCTAACCACCTGTTTGAAGGAATAAATAAGGCAACAACAGCTTATGTCAGGAAGGCATACATAGTATTTTCTTAAAAACTGAACCATTCCTCTTCTTTTAAGCATATTTTGTGCAGTTCAACTAAAATAAAATGCCATCACCGCCTTGAAAATTCAATGACACTGTACAAAAATAAATGACTTAACATTTCATCATGATGTCAGGTATGTAATCGACAGGCATTAGAGACAAACATACAGGCATCCTCTGATAAACATAATGAACATTAATTTTAACAAAGGTGTGACTAGCTTTATCGGGATAATTTGAGTGAACTCTGCACCCTCTGTTCCTTAATATAAGACGATTTCGCAGTTCAATTTAAAGTACCCAGACGTCTAGTATTTAGAAAAATAGGTAGTAGTTTTCTTGAGCACATATCTGGGAAAGCTTGCCACACTTCATATATGTCCATATGCTAGTGCAACACCATTCGAATAGTATAAATATACACTAATCCAGTCGCTAGTGCAAAAGTAGAGTAGTTTTTTTATTACGGGGTACATTACAATGGTTTTACTGAACAGATTTCCATAAGCTAGCACTGGAAGATTTCTATAAGCATTAACAATACAAAATGTAAAGGTAACAAGTTTCAGCATTGGTATACTAGTTGTGCAACAACATTAAAAAATACAAAAGTCTAAAGGTAACTAGCATTATTAACTAATGACAGTATAAAAAAATTTGAAAACCATGTACCTTCAAGGTAAATCTTATTTTGAACTCGAGGGGACCTCAAAATTGCTATCCCAATCTTGATAACCGATCAAACATAAAAACTTGATCGAACGAATCAAGAGAACAACAGGAGGAGGAGGTACCCACTCTTGACCTTTCCTCTTGTCTTCATAAATTTTTGTGCAGTTTAACCAAAATAAAATGACATCAGCGCGTGGCATTTTGGTGACACTGTACATTTTTTTACTTATCTCATGAAAGTGAGGTATGTAATCTATAAGCATTAACAGTGCAAAAATCTGAAGGTAGTAACAAGTTTCATCGTTGGTATACTGGCTGTGCAACAGCATTAGAATGCCTTAGCTGAAAAATCTTTAATACATCCACAATCAACAGCTAACCCTGAAATAATCTAGTGACATTAAATGGCATTGCTTAAATTTATCGGTGGCATCAGACTGAGTGCGGAATTAGTTAAATGTGGCATCACTTTAGCAGTAGCATTGCTTGACTTTACCGCTGACATTATACTAACAGCAAAAAAGTGGCAATAAGAGCATGGGAGGCCCATTCGGATAGTGGGCATACCAGTACGATGTACCTCCACGGACGCATAGAGTGGTGAGGGAGGTATGGTTTCCCAGAGCAACAAATATCCAGGTAGCATATGTGGATTACGTCCCATTTTTGTTCTCTTTAGCCACCTTTTTCCTATGTGAGGACAACAAACCGATCGACCTCGTCATTCTCTATTGCCTTGTCATGCCTTTCTACCCTTTTTCACCCCTTTTCAACCAAGAGTCATGACACTCGTTCCTTAGCTACTAATTTTCCCCTTTTCAACCTAGATGCGGGTTCGATTCCTAGTCTCTTGGACAATGCTTTCTCCCTTACTTTCCTTATTCAACCCAGACATGGATTAGTCTGCATGAAGTAGGGTTTCCTTTAATAGTGCAAATTAAGGTTTTTGTCTGCGTGACAAGCAGAGCAGAGGATAGCAAATTGGGAAGATGGTGGAGTGGAAAAAGATCCACATGCAGTGACGTGGCAGACGGGGCAATAGAACAAAGGTATGGTTCAAAAAGAGGTAGCATACCTGAGGGTCAGCGGGAAGTGGCTTCGTTCATGGTCGTTGTCCTCCGCACACACTATGGCAGCAAGCTTGGGGACGGAGGCCATCCCGCCCGGGCACTAGGTCTGAGAGGACGACCTTGTCGTCAGTGCGTGACCTCACTCTCCGATGAGGAGTGCGTCAACGTTGCACGTCCTTTTCTTCCCCGGCGGATCTGTGACCACCGGTGAGGAGGGAGAGAGAGAGGTCGTCTTTGTTGGATCTGGAGAGAGGGTGATGGTGTGAGAAGCGAGTGGACAACCCTTAGCAAGAAGGCGCTGAAGCTCCAGCCTATATATCTTTTTTGATACTAGTACTAGAGGTGGAGTAGTGGTAGAGTAGTTTATATTTTCTCTGCATATAGTATCAGTTAGCTGTGCTTCAAAACAGAACATCACACCATTAAAAAAATTAAGTCAAGAAATAATGCAGCACCTCAGGCCAACACGGCCACATTAATTTTGCATGAGAAATGACACAACATGTTTCATTGACATGTGGTCTCGTTCCAACATGTCAGTGAGACGACGGCGAGTCCTTTTGTACAATTTCCGAACGGACGTCTATGTAGGCCGGGGCGCCTCTTCCTGTGCCGTGGCAACCGTCCACCACCTCTTTTCCTGTCCCTCTCAATTTTAAACTATTGTCGCATGCTCTTCCTCCCTCCTCCATTTTCCTTCATCCTTCATTCTGCCATTGTTCGATTGTCTTCTCCATGGAGGGGAACAGGCCGGAAACGACCCCGTTATTCTTGCCCCAATATGAAAGATCACGTGGTGGCGGAACTCATTGATCGGTGCGATGTCATCGCCTCCGCTAGCATGGCAGGTTCGTTCAAGACCATTCTTGACTCAACTAATAACATCATTACAAAGAACCCAAGGGTCCAGGCGCGGTTTGATCTCCCCTATATTATTTGCCATGACCGTGCTCGCTGATGCGTGGACGACGGAAGCCTTGCCTTGTGCAAATTGATGCCACTAGATAATGATACATGTGATGTTAAGATGCCATCGCTTAAGGATAAGGCCTAGGCAAGCGCAAATTGGGTTGTTTATATTGGGCACAACTGCGAGTGGGAACTTGTGAATGTGTACACTCGTCACCGGGTTCCACTTCCAAAAATCTAAGAGCGCCAGAGGTTGAGCACACAGATGGTCTATGTACATAAGATAGCAATTTGTCGAGTTCCCAACCGCTCTTGGGATTACATGAACTATCAAGTTGTTGCTATCTTCAACAAGCTTGTTGTCGTCCTTACTTCCACGCCTCCATGGATATTGCTCAAAAGTCAGTTTCTGTACATGGATGTGTACTGTGATGAAATTCAATACGAGGGTCTTGTGTTTGCTACCACCACTCGTGGCACTGTTTTTGCATGGAATCCTTATGTTTTCGGTACGTTTGTCTTCCACCATAATTATAGTTGTTTCATCCACATGCATGCGGGTTAGCTAGTTTCCCTTTACTAATTAACCTTCTTGTGTTTCCAAGGTCCTGTGAACATTCCACCATCTATAGTTGAAATTTTTTATAACGAAGGGGGAGATGACCATGGTGATCATCACGAGCATGAGGACGAGCAGGACCTATATACTTAGTGGCGCCTGGCAACTTATTCCGATGGATCACCTCTTCTTGTCTATATACAGCGCACTACTGACGTTACTACTAAGGAAGTAGGTGTTTTCTCCCATGGTCTCACTCTCTAGACCTATTCCAACATCCGTTACAGGGTATTCGGGATGGATACTAGTGTGCTAGTGCCAACACCTTCTCTCTGGTTCAGTATTGATAGTCTTGGAGAAAACTCGCTCTTCCTTGGACAGAACTATCCAATGACGATGGTGAAAGGCGATCTAGCTGCTGTTGACACAATGTTACTACCATTTATGATAAGCAACTGTATCTATACCTCGGACATTGCTATGGTTCCCTACCGTGGCTATCACAATATGCATCCTGACGTAGGCCACTTCAGCCTGGATGATCAGTCCTGCGTTGGTCTCGAGATTGACAATAGCTAGCTCTTCCCAAAGGCTTACCTATGGTTCAAAGCAAGCGTTTCCAACGCCGAGGGTTGGTTGAGCTGAAGTTCATTTAATTTCTTGGTATTTGTTGTGTGATGAAAACTTTAGTATTTACTAGAATGTTTTTTTGGAACTAATCTATAATCCAACATGTATCCTCATTATCGTTGTGTTTTGATGACTTGTTGTATGTAATGAATGGTACATTTGCAAATGCATGTCAGAAACTCAATTTATGAATGGTTTTTGACTCACTTCTTGGAGTGTGAGTACCATAGTAGTATAGCCAACATCCAGTTATATGAAGTTGCCACATCACACAGAGCCAACCTAATATTGGAGTATGCTAGCACAATAGTTAGTTCTAATATTAAGATAGGTGTCGCACGGAGGCCGAGAAATATGGTGATAGCGTGACTGCGTGATGTTGGCTTGTACGTCGTACGTATGATGTTGGCATAGCATTTGTCGTGTTTCCTACTCCTCCGGTCTAAATGTGGAGAAGATTTGGTCGAGTTCTTCCTTCTTTTGCCGACACGTGGGACATCCAGCATCCAGGTCATGTCATGCAAGAGAATGGAGTGCTAGTTGAAGCCACGTGATATGCATCTTGGGTTAAACTGTAAATAGAATCTTACTCTTGAGTAAATCCAAAAGCGGCCACCGAAGATCTTTAATGGATTTGTTTTTCATCACCAGCACGTTGAGGTGAAAGATGTGTAGGTTTAGTGGGTCATCTTGTGTTTTCACTAACATGTGGGACCGCATGTGAGCAAACAGACGATGGGATCTGCGCATCTCCTGGCTAGCTGAGGAGAGAGAGAGAGAGAGAGAGAGAGAGAGAGAGAGGAAGGGTGAGCATGGACTCCGGGAAATTTCGCGACAATGTGAGTAGTACTAGTGGTGCAGCGTACTCATGGAGAGATTGCTTTATGTAACCAGCGTAAGGGTATCGCCGTCGCCCGCCAAGGACTCCACCCCCATGGTAGCACCACCTGTGCCACCGCTCGGGGCTGTAGGATCAGCACCACCGCCTGTTGTGGGTGTAGAAGCGAAGGCGCGGAACCTCCCCAGCAAGGCCTCCACCTGGCTCTTCACGGCTTCTGCAGTAGCGGCGAAGCGCTTGCTGTCCACGGGCTCCAGCAGCTCATCAAGATTGGCGTTGGGGTCGCGAAGGTAGAGGTGGCTGAAGACGCGCGTCAGCACCGCAAAAAAAAGGACGCGAGCTTCCACCTCTTCCATGGGGCCGACGCCGTTCACGACTTCTTCAAGCGCTTCGACCAAGTAAGGAAGCAGCTGGGCGGGGCCATCCTCGTCGGTAGCCAGCGGCTTCTCCTGGCCATGATCATAGAGTGTCTTCAGCGCTGCACGACACCTTTCCTCAAGGAGTGTGAAGGCCACGCGGTCCTCTGCCAGGACCTTCGCCTTGGCGTCCAGCTCGGCCTTCTCCGCCTTCACCGTCTGCTCCAGCGTCTCCAGCTGGCCGCGCTCAGCGGCCTGCACCTCTGAAAGCCGCGTCAGCTTGGCGTCACAGTCCCTGATGGCATCCTCCCGAGCCTTCATCTTGTCCTCCTCTGCCTGGCGGCCACGAGCTTCTTCAACGCGCTTGTCGTGTAGATCCTGCAGCTCAGCCTCCAGTACCTTGCAGCGGTCCTGGGCGGCTGTGGCATCCTTCAGCACGGCCTCGCGAGCAGTTGTGGGTTGGGCGGCAGCCTGTTTCTCCTTCTCAGAGGCGGCCGCGGCCCGCCTCAGTGTCGCTCAGACAAAAGCATCAGAATGAAGCCAGCTGAAAACCAGCTCCAGACGCCCGGCTGCCAGATGGGAGTCGGTGCCCTGGAGGTCTTCGCGTGAAGCCAAGCTCGGGAGAGGAGTCTGTGGTGTGGACCCCGGGGGCGACAGCGTGCACCGCCATGACGCGTCAACCATGGTTGCGGCGTGCAGGGGTAGTGGGTACCCAGGAGGCGGCCACTCGTACCAAGGCTGCGTCATCTCCAACATCACGACCCCACCGCGGCGGTGGACCGGCCGTTTCTCCGGTGTAAGTGGATCAGGCCCCTCCCGGGGGGGGCTTCCTCTTCTCCTCGGCCGAGAACCTGCGGATCGGCGCCATTGGTATCGAGACTGGAGGCGGAGCAAGGGAGAAGAGGCGAGTGGAATGGGAGGAGATGGGTGACGGGGGCTTGCGCCCCTCCTCATTTATAGCCCAAAGGAGGCCAACCGTAGACTACCACGATCGCAGGTAATGATAGCCCCTTTTGCGTGCAGCAGGGACTCATCAAGTCGCGAAGTTGCCGAGGCAGCGTGGGGAAGCGGAGACGCCCACGTCCAATCAGTCGCCACACATCAACCAAGGCCGCAGAATTTAGGGGCCCGCGGAGTTCCGCACTTACCCCTTTGGCTCGCTGCTAAGCCAAGTCCGGGCGCGCCTTGGGCCCGGGGGCTACTGCCGGTGTTCTGGGAACGGGGGTCCCCAAACTTGCCTGCCTCCGGCCCGCGGTGTGGCTCCACCAGCGACCCAGTGCGGCCCGTCTTCATTAGCCAAACATTCAAGACCCTCGCGAGGGGCCAAGCCTCGCGGAGGCGGACAACACGAGGCCTCCTCAGGAGCGGCCTCATCAGGCAGGCTCACGAGGGAGGCGGAGAGATCAAGGCGAGGGATACCTCGCGAGGTTCCCGTGACGCAAGCCATGATGACCAAGGCCAGGCGGGCGCCAGCGCGCAGTGTCCTCGTTTCCCCTTTGATGCTAAGGGGCTAGCGTAGGCGCGGAGTACCGAGGCATCAGGCAAAGGTTTCCATATCGGTGCAACAAGACCAAGACTAGCAGGACGGCAAGGCAGAGGTCATCGTGTAGCCCAAGACGGTGTCATCACCAGAGCCTTTGGCAGACGAAGACCACCTTTAGTCAGGATAGCCTGTACTAGCAGTCCCCTTTCAAAATGGTCGTTGTTGGATCCCTTCCCGCTCAGTATTTGGGAAGAGGACCAGGACCTCTATAAATAGGACTAGACACCACCAAGGCAAGGAGATCGACCAATCGAACCTTGAGCAGAACCAACCACAACACACAAGAACACCTCACCTCAGGAGGTTGTTCTTCCCCTTGTACTATTCATCATCAGCCCAAGAGGAAATCTACCACCACCACACTGGAGTAGGGTACTACACCACATGTCCTAACCAAGAGCAGGCTGCATGTGGGTATGTAAAACAGGTATAACGATCGTTATCAGAGACCACCTGGGTATTCCCTTATACGTCAAAGCTTCTTGCCTCCTTGGTTTTTCCTTCCCGTGATGAGTCCGATAATCAGGCTATCTGAAAGGGCTTCTAGAAATAAAGGTCCTGAAAGAAAGAAAATGATAAAGGTATACAGGTCCTGGGGCGGTTGAGCCGCATTGTGGACCGCGTCATAGCCGTGCCTCTGCCTATGCCCATGGTATTTTGAGTGCTTAACTATGTAAGCGCGGCACAAATTTCGCCGCATGACTGGGACTAGGACAGAGGCCGAATTGCTAGTCGAGCTCTGGACGTGTCGGACGATCTTGTTGCAGGGTATTCCGAACTCGCTTGACGATGTCCAGGGGCTTTATCACCGAATTGGCGGTCTGCCTAAGAAGGTTGCTTTGTACTTCTGCTGCGAGGGCTGTAGTATGCTCCTCCGTACGGAGCGAGCATTCTGTGTTTCCATTAACTGTTATAACCCCGCGAGGTCCTGGCATTTTGAGCTTGAGGTATGCATAATGCGGTACCGCATTGAATCTGGCAAATGCGGTTCGTCCGAGCAGTGCGTGATAGCCACTGCGGAAGGGGACGATATCAAAGATTAACTCCTCGCTTCGGAAGTTGTCCGGAGATCCAAAGTCTACTTCCAGTGTGATTGATCCCGTGCAATAGGCCTCTACACCTGGAATTACACCTTTAAAGGTGGTTTTGGTGGGTTTGATCCTTGAGGGATCGATGCCCATTTTGCACACTATATCCTGATAAAGCAGGTTCAGGCTACTGCCACTGTCCATGAGGACTCGCGTGAGATGGAATCCATCAATGATGGGGTCGAGGACCAATGCGGCCGAACTGCCATGACGGATACTAGTAGGATGGTCCCTGCGATCGAAAGTGATCGGACAAGATGACCATGGGTTGAACTTTGGGGCGACTGGCTCCATTGCATAGACGTCCCTTAGTGCACGCTTCCGTTCCCGCTTGGGAATGTGGGTGGCGTATATCATGTTTACCGTTTTCACTTCTGGAGGAAATTTCTTCTGTCCTCCTGTGTTCGGCGGCCGGGGCTCCTCGTCATCATAGCTATGCAGCCCCTTTTCCTTGTTTTCGGCATTCAACTTGCCGGCCTGTTTGAACACCCAGCATTCTATGTTGGTGTGGTTGGCTGGTTTATCAGGGGTGCCGTGAATTTGACACGAGCGATCGAGTATGCGGTCCAGACTGGACGGGCCCGGATTGTTTCTTTTAAATGGCTTTCTCCGCTGTCCGGACTTAGAGCCACTGAATCCGGCATTAACTGTCGTTGTCTTCGGTGTTGTCGCCATTGTTGCGATGCTTGTGTCTGTTGTGTCGTGGCTTGCCATTGCTATCTCTGGCTGTCAGGACCCCGACTCGATGTCACATCGATCTAGCCAGTAACACCTCTTATCACTTTGCGGCCTCACGCACGGTATCCCCACGGGTGTCGCCTTACCTTTGCCCGGGACCGTTTGCGCCTTTTGGCTCACGTATATGATAGTGTCGCTAGCATCCATATGATAAAGAGCCCGGGCTGACATGACTAGTCGTAAAGCCAAAGTGGCACAGACTTACAGGGACAGGCATCCATGACCCAGCTTCGAACGTGTCGGTCATCAGCAAGTGGGTCCGGGCTGTAGCACTGGGCTAGCAGGACTCCGGTAAACCGGGCTGTAGCGGGCTAACAGGACTCCGGTACTCAAAGCGTGACATTTCCCCGAAGGGACAGACACAGGAACGAAGAAGGACACATGCCGGCCAGCCTAAGTGTTCCAGAGCAGTAGCAAGCTACCATGGCTCAGCGGTAACACTAGGAGACATTTCCCGGTAAGAGAGGCTACTAAAGATAAACAACTAGATAGTCAGATCCCACACATACCAAGCATTTCAATCATACACACAATATGCTCGATATGTGCAAATACAACGAAGCATCACAACATGACTCTACGACACAAGTACTTTATTTAAGGCTCAGGGAGCCATACATAACATACACAAAGGTACGGGTCTCACGACCCAACATACAAGTCATACAGTCATACAAACCAGCAGCGGAAGTAACTTGTCTGAGTACAGACAACTAGTAAAATAAAAGAGGCTTGGAAAGCCTAGCTATACTACGTGGTCCTTCACAAGCTCAGGGTCACCACCTGGGTCTTTAGCCTACTCGTTGATGTCAACGTCTACATAGAACCCATCAGAAGGGGATGCAGCGTCTTCTGTAAAAATGTAGATTATAGCAACATGAGTACAAAGGTACTTAGCAAGACTTACATCAGATCCTACATACATGCATATTATCAAGAAGGGTTGGTGGAGTTATTGCAGCAAGCCAGCTTTGACTCTTGGCTAGACTATCCTACGATACTCCAACTTGAAATGGTTTTGCGCACACGAGTCCACTACTCACCACTTCAATACACTACCGAGGATCCGCCTCCGTCTTCCTACGGAAGAGCCATCCTCGGCACTCACACTTATCTTGAGGCTTTTAGTAGTTTCCATTTACTTGTCTATGAACTGTATAGGCAACCAAGTAGTCCTTTACCGCGGACGCGGCTATTCGAATAGATCATGATAACCCTGCAGGGGTGTACTTCTTCATACATGTTTCCACCACTTAGCGTCTGCACACGATATGTGCTCGGCAGACTTCAAGCGAAAGCCGACGTGGGTGTAGACCACGACCTACCTAAACACTTAAGCCTCTAGTCCAGGTTTATCGCCTATTCAGGTTCCATCCGCAGGGAGTCCTGCCGAGGTTTCCCATACGGCCCCGAACGATGTGAACAGGGTTCCCGAGATACCTAACGGGTATTCGGTACACCGTGCCACGTACCTACCGCATCACAGCCCACCCCTACGGTCAGCGTTGTCCACGGCCTCCAGTAGGCTACAAACACCAGAAACTACTTGCAAGTCCTGGACAGAGAGCTAGGGTGAATAAGAAGTCGAGCGGGGTCATATTTCAGGGCCCAATGCATGGTAGTAGCTGTATCTTAAATCACACATACAGATCTCAGTGCTTAAGTTCGGCTTCAATGAAACAACCCACGATGTACTCCTACATGGCCTCTCATCGATACCTTTACCAAATCGTGTTCACCACACCACTCTCATTTCCGACATAATCATTTCACTCTAGCCATCACCCAGATGAACCAGACCTGACACAACTCTAAGCATAGCAGGCATAGCAAGGTAGGAACAACACATACATATGGCTCAATCAACTCCTACACATGCTAGTGGGTTTCATCTAGTTACTGTGGCAATGACAGGTCATGCAGAGGAAATGGGTTCAACTACCGTAGCACACAGCAGTTTGAAACGCGTTGTCTTAATGCAGTAAAAGAGAGCAGGAGCGAGAACATGGGATTGTATCGATATGATCAAATGGTTGGTTGCTTGCCTGATGGTTCGATGCACTGATACGGTTCTTCGTTAGGGTAATCACGGTACTCCTCGGGGGCAGAACCTGTCGCAAAGGACATCGATACACAACCATCACCAAACAATGTGCAACAAAATGATGCATGCATGAAACATGGCAATATGAGTGTGTTGGGCTAATGCAACTAAAACCAGAAGGGTTTGAACAAATTTGAATCAAAGATTCAAATTTCAAACTCAAACATGGCCTTTTAAAGTGCTTTTCTTTGTTCTGCTTAAAACATCAATTTAACTTGTTTGATCATGCATGAAAATAGTACAGATGGATAGATTGGATTTTTCTGATCATTTTTCATATATAATTTGTCTGATTTGGAGTTACAGAATAAAAGTTATGAATTTTTGAAGTTTAAATTATATTCTGGAATTTCCTGATTTAAATTAAATCCAGAAAATCAATTACTGCGTCAGCCTGACGTCAGTGTGACGTCAGCAGGTCAACGGAACAGGTCTGGGTCAAACCTGACAGTGGGTCCCGCATGTCAGGGTGATTATTTTAATTAAAATTTAATTAAAACTAATCCTGTTTAATTAATAGGGCTGGGCCCCACCTGTCATTGACTCAGGGGAGTCAACCAGGGCCCACCCGTGGTCAAGGTCAAAGCCAGCGACGCCGGCGTTTAGCCGCCGGCGAGCCCGACGCGGCGGCGGGAGTGGTTTTGGCCATTTCGGCCACCAAATGGGCCGCGGAGACCACCGGAGTGGAGCTGAGGTCAAACCGCAGCTCTTGGCGGAGTCCATTGGGGTCGGGGTGGCCGGAGTTGGCGCCGGCGACGACTTTGGCGGCCACCGGGGTTCGGTCGAAGATGAACTTGGCGCTAGAGGGGTCGGTGAGGCTCGTGGAGTGGCTAGCTAGGTGCTGCGGGACTCGGTGAGTAAGATGGACACCATCTTGTGGCCGGAGTGTGGCCGGAAGCACGTAGGCGACGAGATCCACGGCGGTGCGGGCGTGTGATCCTCGTGCGGTGGCTACACGGCTCAGGAATGAGAGAGAGAGGGTCGGAGGGGTAGCTAGGCTCACAGCGCTCCCGTAGAGGCCACCGGCGAGGTCGGGGACGAGCTGAGGCGGCGACGGCGTTGAAGGGGATCTCCGGCGACGGTGAGCTCGGACGAGGTCGGTGCGGTGGTCTCGGGCCGCACGAGCACACGGGGCTCGGCTAGCTCGATGAAGTAGAGGACGGCGGAGCTTCTGGACAGGGTGGCGCGGCGTGGAGACGACGGGGAGCACGGCTACGACGGCGGTGCGGCGACGGTGGCGTCGGCCATGACGTGGGAGCGCGAGGGAGAGGAACTGGGGGCGAATGGAGGTGTCCAGGAGGGTCGGGGCGCGACGTGGAGCTCGTCCAGGCCATCAGGGCGGCGAGAGGGGGAGGCAGGGCGGCGTGCAGCTGCGTGGCGAGCTGCGGTGCCGCCGCCGAGCACCTTGGCTGCCTGCCTGGCAAGCCAAGCAGCTCGCTGGAGCGGTGGCCGGGCTGGGCCAGCCAGGTGGGCTGGCTGGTGGGCCTGTGGTGGCGCCAGGTAAGTTTTCCCTTTTTCTTTCTGTTTCTGTTCTTTTTAATACTTCTGCAACTTTGTTGAATTAAATAAAATACTTAGGCAACTCCTAAAATCACCAAATTACTCCTGGTCCATAGTTGGATTATTTCCAACATGAAACATTTTAGTTTGGAGATATTTGAGCATTTAAATATTTTATATAATTTTAAATGCCCAAATTCAAATATTTATGATTTAATTCAAAAACCCTAAGATGGCCTAGGAAAATGTGCACCACTTTTGGCAGAGGTTCTGAACCAAGACAAAAATGATGGGCATTTTAGAAGGGCATTTCAGGTTCATTGAAAAGTTTTTTTAGTAAACCCTAGTTGGTTTCAGAGGGGACTGGGGGTTCTGTCATCCCCATTTCAAGTTTCTGATGGAAAAGTAGACATGATGCAACACTCTAATGCATGGCTAACTAGGATGTGACAACTCACCCCCACTCAAAAGAATCTCGTCCCGAGATTTGGGTTCCTCCGGGAAGAAGGCGGGATACTCAAGTCGAAGACGATCCTCCCTTTCCCAAGTTGCTTCATCCTCAGAATGGTGCGACCATTGAACTTTGAGAAACTTGATATTATGACGTCGGGTGGTACGTTCGGCCTGATCGAGGATACGAATGGGGTACTCTCGATATGTAAGATTATCTTGGAGATCAAGCGTTTCGTGGTCCACTTCACGGATAGGATCCGAGAAGCAACGCCTGAGTTGAGAAACGTGGAAGACATCATGGACTCTGGAGAGATGCGGAGGTAGTTCCAACTGGTAGGCAACTTCTCCTCGTTTGGCGAGAATGCGAAAAGGTCCAATGTAACGAGGAGCCAATTTGCCTTTGATACCGAAACGATGGGTTCCCTTCAGAGGGGTGACCCGAAGATAAGCCTTCTCGTCAATCTCGAAAGTCATAGCCTTATGTTTTCGGTCATATTGACTCTTTTGACGAGATTGGGCTGTTTTCAACTTTTCACGAACGATGCGAACTTGTTCTTCTGCTTCCTGAATCATATCCGGGCCAAAGAATTGTCTTTCCCCGGTCTCTGACCAGTTAAGGGGTGTTCGACACCGTCGTCCATAGAGAACTTCAAAAGGGGCTTTACCCAAGCTAGATTGATAGCTGTTGTTGTAAGCGAATTCGGCAAATGGAAGGCACTTCTCCCAGTCCATCCCGAATGAGATAACAGAGGCTCGAAGCATGTCTTCTAGAATTTGGTTGACGCGTTCCACTTGACCACTCGACTGAGGGTGGAAAGCGGTGCTGAAGGAGAGACGGGTTCCCATAGCATTTTGGAAACTTTCCCAAAATCGAGAGGTGAAAAGACTTCCTCGATCCGAGTTAATTTCCAAAGGAACACCATGGAGAGACACTATACGGGAGATGTATAAGTCGGCCAGCTGACTAGCGGTTATACTCTCACGAACCGGTAGGAAATGGGCTACTTTGGAAAGACAATCGACAACGACGAAAATAGCATTATTCCCTCTCTTGGTCCTGGGAAAACCGGTAATGAAATCCATACCAATTTTATCCCATTTCCATTCAGGAATAGCTAAGGGTTGAAGGGTACCAGCAGGCCGTTGATGCTCTGCTTTTACACGACGACAGACGTCGCAATTAGCAATATACTGAGCAATTTCTCTCTTCATCCTAGTCCACCAGAACCTCTGGCGTAGGTCCTGATACATCTTAGTACTACCGGGATGAATGGTGAGAGGAGATTCATGAGCCTCCTTAAGGATCAACTGCCGTAGATGCTGGTTCTTGGGAACCACTAGACGGTTCTCAAAGTACACAACACCATGATCATTTGTGGAGAAACAACTAGCACCTCCGCTAGCAATGTTCTCTTTGATTTTAGATATTCCTTTATCTCGCTTTTGGGCAGCAATGATTTGATCCGTAAGAGTAGGTTTTGCTACCAAGGTGGAAAGAAAACCTTGAGGAACAATGTGAAGGTTAAGCTTCCGAAATTCCTCATGGAGAAGCGGTTGACTTTGTTGTAACATCAGGTTGTTACAATAAGATTTACGACTTAGCGCATCAGCCATGACGTTGGCTTTCCCTGGGGTGTAAGTTATTCCTAGGTCGAAGTCTGTGATCAACTCAACCCAACGTCTTTGCCTGAGATTCAGATCCGGTTGGGTGAAAATGTACTTCAGGCTTTGGTGATCAGTGAATATCTCGCAACGGTTACCGAGGAGGTAATGTCGCCAGGTCTTAAGTGCATAGACTACGGCTGCAAGCTCTAGATCATGAGTAGGATAATTCTCCTCATGTGGGTGCAATTGCCGTGAAGCGTAGGCAATTACGTGTCGATCTTGCATGAGAATGCAACCTAGTCCTTGTCGCGAGGCGTCGCAGTAGATAACAAAGTCCTTGGAGAAGTCTGGCGGTACCAGTACGGGAGCAGAGGTCAGGCGTCTTTTCAGTTCCTGAAAGCTGTGCTCACATTGTGGAGTCCATTCGAACTTCTTATATTTCTTGAGGAGTTCGGTTAGAGGTTTAGCAACCTTGGAGAAGTTCTCGACAAAGCGACGACAATAGCTCGCTAAGCCCAGAAAACTCCGAACTTGCTTGACCGATTCAGGTGGAGTCCAATTAAGGACGGCTTGAACTCGCTCAGGGTTAACAGCAATACCTTTACCAGATATTACATGACCCAGATAGGTCACTTCTGATAACCAGAATTCACATTTAGAAAATTTGGCATAAAGGCGATGCTCTCGAAGTTTCTTCAACACTAGCCTTAGATGTTCGGCATGTTCTTCCTCGTTCTTGGAGTAGATGAGTATATCATCGAGATAAACTACGACGAATTTATCCAAATACTCCATGAAGATTGAGTTCATTAACCGAGAAAAGGTGGCTGGAGCGTTGGTTAAACCGAAGGACATGACGGTGTACTCGTATTGGCCATAACGAGTAACAAAGGCCGTTTTAGGAATGTCCCCGTTTCTAATTTTGATTTGATGGTAGCCCAACCTCAGATCCATCTTGGAGAAGACTGAGGATCCAGCGAGCTGATCATACAGGTCGTTGATCCTGGGAAGTGGATATTTGTTCTTGATTGTGACCAAATTGACAGGTCGGTAATCTACAACCATCCGGTCCGTACCATCCTTCTTCTTGACGAATAGGACGGGGCAAGCCCACGGAGATGAGCTAGGTCGGATGAAACCCTTTTTCAAGGACTCATCGAGTTGTTTCTTAAGCTCGGCTAGTTCTAGTGGTGCCATCTTATAAGGTCTTCTAGCAATCGGAACGGTTCCTGGGATGAGGTCTATTACGAACTCAACATCCCTGTCAGGTGGAACACCTGGCAATTCCTCTGGAAAGACATCCGGGAAGTCACGGACTACCGACACGTCCTCAAGGTCTCGCAAAGGGCTGGCGTTAAGAGAATATAATTGTCGCTTGGCTATTCGGGTCAAGACATTGACTATCTTCCCCGAAGGATGGGTGAGTTGAACAGTCCTAGAGAAGCAATCAATTTTGGCTTGATGAGCTGACATCCAGTCCATACCCAGAATGATATTAATATCTGAAGATTTAAGGGCTATCAAAGACGCGAGGAAAACAAGTCTGTCAACTTGGATTTCATTTCCATGGCTTACTCTAGAAGTTTGCCACTTGGATCCCGGAGTTTGAATTACCATAGAGGTTGGCATATCACCGAATGCGACATTATGCAAGCGAGCATAGTTTTCAGATATAAAAGAATGAGAGGCTCCTGTATCGAAAAGAACAGATGCCGGGTGGCAATTAACAAGAAGCGTACCGAGAACGACGTTGGGATCCTCTTGAGCTTCTTCGGCAGAGATACAGTTGACATGGCCACGTGAAGCGGTGACCGGCTTGGCGTGGAATATTTTTCCTATCGGCTTGCCACGGCCAACAGCTTTAGCAGACTGGTTGGGGTTGGTCTGGGGACACTCACGCATATAGTGACCAGATTCCCCACACTTGAAATAGGTCACGGAACTGGTACGTGGAGGAGCATTGTTAGTTGGACCCCCATAGGGCTTGGCCGGTGCAGACTGTTGAACAGGGCGAGGCGCCTGGAAAGATGGCCTCGGTGTGAACCTGGGTGGCAGGGCGGTGTTGGGTACCCACACGCGGCGCTTCTGAGGACCAGCACCGGATGAGGAACCCATGTCACGGCCATGCTTGCGTGTTGCGTCATAGTCAGTCTGACCAGTTTCAGCACTGATGGCTTTGTTGACAAGTTTCTGAAAAGATGTGCACTCATGCAGACGAAGGTCACGGCGAAGCTCAGGACTAAGGCCCTTACGGAACCTTGCTTGCTTCTTGGCGTCAGTAGAAACTTCCTCGGTTGCATATCGTGCGAGATTACCAAACTCCCTGCTGTAAGCATCCACAGAAAGTCGGCCTTGGGTGAAACTGCAAAATTCCTCACGTTTACGGTCCATGAGACCCTCCGGAATGTGATGTTCACGGAAAGCCTCACTGAATTCAGCCCAAGTAGTGGCATGGCCCGCTGGGTGCATAGCTCCATAATTCTCCCACCATAGACTGGCGGGGCCTTCAAGATGATATGCAGCAAAGGTGACCTTGTCAGCCTCCGCTACCAGCGCGGAACGCAGTTTGTGAGCGATACTGCGAAGCCAGTCATCAGCGTCGAGAGGCTCGACGGAGTGGTGGAACGTGGGTGGATGTAATTTGATGAAATCACTGAGTGACACCACGTTAGTCCTTTGATGGTGTGATGTGTTCTGTTCAATACGCTCCAACAAACGGTTGGTCTCCCGCTTGTTTCTCTCAGCTTCCATCATAACCTCGGCTAGGGAAGGAGGATGAGGCAGATTTTCATTCCTGCCTTCACTGCCTTCGGCCTGCTCTTGAGAAGCAGGGTTAGCGCGCGTGTTGACCATCCTAGGTAACAAGACAATGATTTAGTCAGAATGATAAAATTCCGACATAGGATACAGAATGTAAGGAATAACTCGAAATGCAAGATGATCATCCGTATGACATGGTAAAAACAGAAACTGCTTCTTTATTCCATCGTCATACACACCATACAGGGTTTAGTACAAGAACAAACAAAGTACTATTACGGTGAAAGAGGATTACATCTCATCGGAGGCATTCCAAGCTCCTATACATTATTTTTCTACTCCTCCGGAAAGAGTACAAACTAGGTCATATCCCACGAGTCACGCGGGATGATAGACGACACAGCTAGTGCGAACTAGTGATACTACCACTAACTCAGACCGATCCGTAGTAGTCCTCGTAGAAGTCACCTCCATAGCCTGGAAGCTCAACATGATCATCCGGAAACAGACGATCTCGCGGAGCTTGTGGACCATAGGGGCTAGGATGAGGTCTTGGACCAACAGACGGTGGCCTGCGGGGACCGCGAGGTGGGGTGATGCCTCCTACATCACGCCAAACCATCACGTCTGGCAGAGAAGATCTCACAGGATAGAGATCGCGCATATCTGAATATCCAGCTTGCACCGCCGGTGCGAACCGAGTCAAAGTGGCCCAGTGGTCAGCACGGGTATTGAAGAGCTCTAACCTTAAGGCCCGATTTTCACGGTCCTTATCCTCGAGCATCTCAGCAGTGGTGCGAGTCCGTGAATCCTCCTGGGTTGGGTCAGCATAGATAGCCTGGAGATACCCTTGTGCTCCCGGAAGTGATCCTGGCATATACCGGAAATCAGAGTCCTGAAATAAACCAGATCTGACTCGCATAATGGTCATCATAGAGTAGGCGGCGTCCTGCACAGCCATCTCAATAGTAACCCCGAGTCCATAGGAGCAGTGAAGAGGCTCGGTGGATCCAGGATAAGATGGAAATATCCTGACAGTGCAGAGATACTGGCTTTGATTAAAGTCTCGGAATTGCTCTTCGACCGTGTACTCGAGATACCAGCGGTATCCAGCCTCAGTCATTACCCTGACCAACTTGGCAGTATGGCCGGGTACATCTTGGCATCGAGTCAGGCGAACCACTTGATTGAGGTCGCGAGTGGCCATCTGAAAGCACAATCATAATGCAAAGGCATTAGAATTTCTAGCAAAATTTCGGCAGCATAACAGCTGTAAATGCTCAAGAAGGATTTTGAGACATTTGACAAAGGATTTCGTACACACTCAACATCATCATATCAAAGTTCTGAAACCATTCTAACAACATAATGTGGTAGTAGAACTGAACTAGGCTTGTATCCATCAAACTTATAAGGTACTACTGATTAGTAACTCGTGATCCTGATAGAGAGTATAGATCCTAATTCCTTAACCCCCGGTGGAAGAATGGACTGACTCAGATCAGAATGTCATAAGATAAAGGAGTAAAAAGAGCCTTACGTTCCAACCCACAAACAATTCCCCTACATATAACTAAAGAATTTCTAGACTCAACATCGACCAGTTTGGCTTGGAGAACCTACAGGCAGTCCGGCTCTGATGCCAACGCTGTCAGGACCCCGACTCGATGTCACATCGATCTAGCCGGTAACACCTCATATCACTTTGCGGCCTCACACACGGTATCCCCACGGGTGTCGCCTTACCTTTGCCCGGGACCGTTTGCGCCTTTTGGCTCACGTATATGATAGTGTCGCTAGCATCCATATGATAAAGAGCCCGGGCTGACATGACTAGTCGTAAACCCAAAGTGGCACAGACTTACAGGGACAGGCATCCATGACCCAGCTTCGAACGTGTCGGTCATCAGCAAGTGGGTTCGGGCTGTAGCACTGGGCTAGCAGGACTCCGGTAAACCGGGCTGTAGCGAGCTAACAGGACTCCGGTACTCAAAGCGTGACATTTCCCCGAAGGGACAGACACAGGAATGAAGAAGGACACATGCCGGCCAGCCTCAGTGTTCCAGAGCAGTAGCAAGCTACCATGGCTCAGCGGTAACACTAGGAGACATTTCCCGGTAAGAAATGGTTTTGCGCACACGAGTCCACTACTCACCACTTCAATACACTACCGAGGATCCGCCTCCGTCTTCCTACGGAAGAGCCATCCTCGGCACTCACACTTATCTTGAGGCTTTTAGTAGTTTCCATTTACTTGTCTATGAACTGTATAGGCAACCAAGTAGTCCTTTACCGCGGACGCGGCTATTCGAATAGATCATGATAACCCTGCAGGGGTGTACTTCTTCATACATGTTTCCACCACTTAGCGTCTGCACACGATATGTGCTCGGCAGACTTCAAGCGAAAGCCGACGTGGGTGTAGACCACGACCTACCTAAACACTTAAGCTTCTAGTCCAGGTTTATCGCCTATTCAGGTTCCATCCGCAGGGAGTCCGGCCGAGGTTTCCCATACGGCCCCGAACGATGTGAACAGGGTTCCCGAGATACCTAACGGGTATTCGGTACACCGTGCCACGTACCTACCGCATCACAGCCCACCCCTACGGTCAGCGCTGTCCACGGCCTCCAGTAGGCTACAAACACCAGAAACTACTTGCAACTCCTGGACAGAGAGCTAGGGTGAATAAGAAGTCGAGCGGGGTCATATTTCAGGGCCCAATGCATGGTAGTAGCTGTATCATAAATCACACATACAGATCTCAGTGCTTAAGGTCGGCTTCAATGAAACAACCCACCATGTACTCCTACATGGCCTCTCATCGATACCTTTACCAAATCGTGTTCACCACACCACTCTCATTTCCGACATAATCATTTCACTCTAGCCATCACCCAGATGAACCAGACCTGACACAACTCTAAGCATAGCAGGCATAGCAAGGTAGGAACAACACATACATATGGCTCAATCAACTCCTACACATGCTAGTGGGTTTCATCTAGTTACTGTGGCAATGACAGGTCATGCAGAGGAAATGGGTTCAACTACCATAGCACACAGCAGTTTGAAACGCGTTGTCTTAATGCAGTAAAAGAGAGCAGGAGCGAGAACATGGGATTGTATCGATATGATCAAATGGTTGGTTGCTTGCCTGATGGTTCGATGCACTAATACGGTTCTTCGTTAGGGTAATCACGGTACTCCTCGGGGGCAGAACCTGTCGCAAAGGACATCGATACACAACCATCACCAAACAATGTGCAACAAAATGATGCATGCATGAAACATGGCAATATGAGTGTGTTGGGCTAATGCAACTAAAACCAGAAGGGTTTGAACAAATTTGAATCAAAGATTCAAATTTCAAACTCAAACATGGCCTTTTAAAGTGCTTTTCTTTGTTCTGCTTAAAACATCAATTTAACTTGTTTGATCATGCATGAAAATAGTACAGATGGATAGATTGGATTTTTCTGATCATTTTTCATATATAATTTGTCTGATTTGGAGTTACAGAATAAAAGTTATGAATTTTTGAAGTTTAAATTATATTCTGGAATTTCCTGATTTAAATTAAATCCAGAAAATCAATTACTGCGTCAGCCTGACGTCAGTGTGACGTCAGCAGGTCAACGGAACAGGTCTGGGTCAAACCTGACAGTGGGTCCCGCATGTCAGGGTGATTATTTTAATTAAAATTTAATTAAAACTAATCCTGTTTAATTAACAGGGCTGGGCCCCACCTGTCATTGACTCAGGGGAGTCAACCAGGGCCCACCCGTGGTCAAGGTCAAAGCCAGCGACGCCGGCGTTTAGCCGCCGGCGAGCCCGACGCGGCGGCGGGAGTGGTTTTGGCCATTTCGGCCACCAAATGGGCCGCGGAGACCACCGGAGTGGAGCTGAGGTCAAACCGCAGCTCTTGGCGGAGTCCATTGGGGTCGGGGTGGCCGGAGTTGGCGCCGGCGACGACTTTGGCGGCCACCGGGGTTCGGTCGAAGATGAACTTGGCGCTAGAGGGGTCGGTGAGGCTCGTGGAGTGGCTAGCTAGGTGCTGCGGGACTCGGTGAGTAAGATGGACACCATCTTGTGGCCGGAGTGTGGCCGGAAGCACGTCGGCGACGAGATCCGCGGCGGTGCGGGCGTGTGATCCTCGTACGGTGGCTACACGGCTCAGGAATGAGAGAGAGAGGGTCGGAGGGGTAGCTAGGCTCACAGCGCTCCCGTAGAGGCCACCGGCGAGGTCGGGGACGAGCTGAGGCGGCGACGGCGTTGAAGGGGATCTCCGGCGACGGTGAGCTCGGACGAGGTCGGTGCGGTGGTCTCGGGCCGCACGAGCACACGGGGCTCGGCTAGCTCGATGAAGTAGAGGACGGCGGAGCTTCTGGACAGGGTGGCGCGGCGTGGAGACGACGGGGAGCACGGCTACGACGGCGGTGCGGCGACGGTGGCGTCGGCCATGGCGTGGGAGCGCGAGGGAGAGGAACTGGGGGTGAATGGAGGTGTCCAGGAGGGTCGGGGCGCGACGTGGAGCTCCTCCAGGCCATCAGGGCGGCGAGAGGGGGAGGCAGGGCGGCGTGCAGCTGCGTGGCGAGCTGCGGTGCCGCCGCCGAGCACCTTGGCTGCCTGCCTGGCAAGCCAAGCAGCTCGCTGGAGCGGTGGCCGGGCTGGGTCGGCCAGGTGGGCTGGCTGGTGGGCCTGTGGTGGCGCTAGGTAAGTTTTCCCTTTTTCTTTCTGTTTCTGTTCTTTTTAATACTTCTGCAACTTTGTTGAATTAAATAAAATACTTAGGCAACTCCTAAAATCACCAAATTACTCCTGGTCCATAGTTGGATTATTTCCAACATGAAACATTTTAGTTTGGAGATATTTGAGCATTTAAATATTTTATATAATTTTAAATGCCCAAATTCAAATATTTATGATTTAATTCAAAAACCCTAAGATGGCCTAGGAAAATGTGCACCACTTTTGGCAGAGGTTCTGAACCATGACAAAAATGATGGGCATTTTAGAAGGGCATTTCAGGTTCATTGAAAAGTTTTTTTAGTAAACCCTAGTTGGTTTCAGAGGGGACTGGGGGTTCTGTCATCCCCATTTCAAGTTTCTGATGGAAAAGTAGACATGATGCAACACTCTAATGCATGGCTAACTAGGATGTGACACTGGCATCTGAAGTGCCAGGATTTCTTGATGTGCTGTTGCTACGAGCCAGCCAGCTGTCCTCGCCCACACAAAAGTGGGTCATGAGTGTTGTGAGGGCTGCCATGGATTTCGGCTTCTCTTGGCCGAGGTGTCGGGCGAGCCACTCATCGTGGATGTTATGCTTAAAGGCCGCTAAGGCTTTGACATTGGGGTAGTCGACAATTTGGTTCCTTTTACTTAGGAACCGAGTCCAGAATTTCCTGGCTGACTCTCCGGGCTGTTGGGTTATGTGACTTAAGTCATCAGGGTCCGGTGGTCGCACATAAGTGCCCTGGAAGTTGTCAAGGAATGCGCCTTCCAGGTTCTCCCAACTGCCTATGGAGTTCGTCGGCAAGCTATTCAGCCAGTGCTGAGCCGGTCCTTTGAGCTTAAGTGGGAGGTACTTGATGGCATGTAGATCATCACCGCGGGCCATGTGAATGTGGAGAAGGAAATCTTCAATCCATACCGCGGGGTCTGTTGTACCATCATATGATTCAATGTTCACAGGTTTAAACCCTTTTGGGAATTCATGATCCAGTACTTCATCAGTGAAGCATAGGGGGTGTGCGGCGCCTCTATGCCGGGCTACATCACGATGCAATTCAAATGAGTCTGGTCTGTTGTATTCAGCCCGGCCGGACTTGTTTTTAGTATATCCGGCGTGACGGTCATCGTCACGCATTGGGGCGCGCCCCCGTGATCCATAGATCGATCTTGGTTGTCCTGCTTTGTTTTCCAATACGTCTCGCAGGTCCTGCATGTAGCCCCGGGCCTTAGTGTTTTTGTTTGACTGGCGACGGGGTGCGGGCTGGTGTTCGGGCAGATACGCCTCTTTGTCTCAGCCACGAGGTGGCCGGTCAGCCACATCCTGCGCTGGTTGTGTAGGTTTTAATGCCTCTTCCTCGAGTTGAGGTAGCAACCTGCGCTTTGGGTAACTTTTTGTTGGGCGCTCGAGTCCATATTCCTCGGCTGCCAGGACCTCGGTCCATCTATCAGTTGGCAGATCTTGATCAGCTTGAAGTTGTGCTACATCTTGAGCTTGCCTTGGTTTTCCTTAAAGAGGAAAGGGTGATGCAGCACAGTAGCATAAGTATTTCCCTCAGTTTTTGGGAACCAAGGTATCAATCCAGTAGGAGGCTCCTCACAAGTCCCACGAACCTACAAAAACAGACAAAGAACTCGCAACCAACACGATAAAGGGGTTGTCAATCCCTTCACGGTCACTTGCGAAAGTGAGATCTGATAGAGATAACATGATAAGATAAATATATTTTTGGTACTTTATGATATAGATTGGAAAAGTAAAGATGCAAATAAAAGTAGATTGAAAGCGTATATGATAAAAGATAGACCCAGGGGCCACAGGTTTCACTAGAGGCTTCTCTCAAGATAGCATAAGTATTACGGTGGGTGAACAAATTACTGTCGAGCAATTGATAGAAAAGCGAATAATTATGAGATTACTGTCGAGCAATTGATAGAAAAGCAAATTACTGTCGAGCATAGGCATCACGTCCATGACAAGTAGACCGACTCCTGCCTGCATCTACTACTATTACTCCACACATCGACCGCTATCCATCATGCATCTAGAGTATTAAGTTCATAAGAACAGAGTAACGCTTTAAGAAAGATGACATGATGTAGAGGGATAAACTCATGCAATATGATATAAACCCCATCTTTTTATCCTCGATGGCAACAATACAATACATGCCTTGCTGCCCCTGCTGTCACTCGGAAAGGACACCGCAAGATTGAACCTAAAGCTAAGCACTTCTCCCATGGAAAGAAATATCAATCTAGTAGGCCAAACCAAACCGATAATTCGAAGACACTTGCAAAGATAACTCAATCACACATAAAAGAATTCAGAGGAGATTCAGATATTTCTCAAAGATAAACTTGATCATAAACCCACAATTCATCGGTTCTCGACAAACTCACCGCAAAAAGAGTTACATCGAATAGATCTCCACAAGAGAGGGGGAGAACATGGTATTGAGATCCAAAAAGAGAGAATAAGCCATCTAGCTAATAACTATGGACCCGAAGGTCTATGGTAAACTACTCACAACTCATCGGAAAGGCTATGGTGTTGATGTAGAAGCCCTCCGTGGTGGATTCCCCCTCCGGCAGAGCGCCGACGACGGCTCCAAGATGGGATCTCACGGATACAGAAGGTTATGGTGGCGGAAATATTTCTTCAGTGGCTCCCTTGATGGTTTCAGGGTATATGGGTATATATAGGAGGAAAAAGTACGTCGGTGGATGCCCGAGGGGCCCATGAGACAGGGGGCGCGCCCTATAGGGGGGCCTCCACCCTCGTGGCCCCCCTCGGGACCTTCTTGACTTGCACTCCAAGTCCTCTGGATCACGTTCGTTCCAAAAATCATGCTCCCGAAGGTTTCATTCCGTTTGGACTTTGTTTGATATTCCTTTTCTTCGATATACTGAAATAGGCAAAAAAACAGCAATACGGGCTAGGCCTCCGGTTAGTAGGTTAGTCCCAAAAATGATATAAAAGTGTAAAGTAAAGCCCATAAACATCCAAAACAGGTAATATAATAGCATGGAACAATCAAAAATTATAGATACATTGGAGACGTATCAAGCATCCCCAAGCTTAATTCCTGCTCGTCCTCGAGTAGGTAAATGATAAAAACTGATTTTTTGACGTGGAATGCTACCTAGCATAATTCTCAATGTATTTCTCTTTATTGTAGCATGAATGTTCAGATCCAAATGATTCAAAATAAAAGTTCGTATTGATATAAGAAATAATAATACTTCAAGCATACTAATCAAAGCAATCATGTCTTCTCAAAATAACATGGCTAAAGAAAGTTCATCCCTACAAAATTATATAGTTAGGCTATGCTTCATTTTCATCACACAAAATACTCCCATCAAGCACAACTCCGGTTTCAGCCAAGCAATTGTTTCATACTTTAGCAATTTCAAACTTTTTTCAACTTTCACGCAATACATGAGCGTGAGCCATGGATATAGCAATATGGGTGGAATAGAATATAATGATGAGGATTGTATGGAGCAGACAAAAAGGAGAAAGTCTCACATTGACGATGATAATCAACGGGCTATGGAGATGCCCATCAATTGATGTCAACATGAGGAGTAGGGATTGCCATGCAACGGATGCACTAGAGCTATAAATGTATGAAAGCTCAACAAAAGAAACTAGTGGGTGTGCATCCAACTTGCTTGCTCACGAAGACCTAGGGCATTTGAGGAAGCCCATCGTACGAATATACAAGCTAAGTTCTATAATGAAAAATTCCCACTAGTATATGAAAGTGACAACATATGAGACTCGCTATATGAAGAACATGGTGCTACTTTGAAGCACAAGTGTGGAAGAAGATAGTAACATTGCCCCCTTTTCCTTTTTCTTTTTTTTCTCTTTTTTTCTTTGGCCTTTCCTTTTTTTTCTTTGGCCTTCCTTTTTTTCCTTTTTTTTCTTTGGCCTTTTTTTTCTTTAGGGACAATGCTCTAATAATGATGATCATCACACTTATATATTTACAACTCATGAATTACAACTCGAAACTAGAACAAGATATGACTCTATATGAATGCCTCCGACGGTGTACCGGGATGGCAATGAATCAAGAGTGACATGTATGAAAAGATTATGCATGGTGGCTTTGCCACAAATACGATGTCAACTACATGATCATGCAAGGCAATATGACAATAGTAATGTATGTCATGATGATAAACGGAACGGTGGAAAGTTGCATGGCAATATATCTCGGAATGGCTATGGAAATGCCATAATAGGTAGGTATGGTGGCTGTTTTGAGGAAGATATAAGGAGGTTTATGTGTGATAGAGCGTATCGTATCACGGGGTTTGGATACACCGGTGAAGTTTGCACCAACTCTCAAGGTGAGAAAGGGCAATGCACGGTACCGAAGAGGCTAGCAATGATGGAAAGATAAAAGTGCGTATAATCCATGGACTCAACATTAGTCATAAAGAACTCACATACTTATTGAAAAAATCTACAAGTCATCAAAAACCAAGAATTACGCGCATGCTCCTAGGGGGAGGTTGGTAGGAGTTAACCATCGCGCACCCCTGACCACCACACAAGGGATGGCAATCAAAAGAGCACCTCATGCAATAAATTTGTTACACAACTTTTACCATATGTGCATGCTACGGGACTTGCTAACTTCAACACAAGCATTCTTTAAATTCATAATCACCTAACTAGCATGACTCTAATATCATTACCTCCATATCTCAAAACAATTATCAAGTATCAAATTGATCATAGCATCCAATTCACTTCTATGATAGTTTTTATTATACCCAACTTGGATGCCCATCATTCTAGGACCAATTTTATAACCATAGCAAATACCATGCTGTTCTAAAAGACTCTAAAAATAATATAAGTGAAGCATGAGAGATCAATAATTTCTTCAAAATTAATCCACCGCCGTGCTCTAAAAGATATAAGTGAAGCACTAGAGCAAAAATTATCTAGCTCAAAAGATATAAGTGAAGCACATAGAGTATTCTAACAAATTTCAATCAAGTGGGCTTCTCCCAAAAGGTGTGTACAGCAAGGATGATTGTGGTAAACTAAAAATCAAAGACTCATATAATACACGACGCTCCAAGCAAAACACATATCATGTAGCGAATAAAAATATAGCTCCAAATAAAGTTACCAATGAACGAAGATGAAAGAGGGGATGCCTTACGGGGGCATCCCCAAGATTAGGCTTTTAGCTATTATTGAATATCTTGGGGTGCCATGGGAATCCCCAAGCTTAGGCTCTTGCCACTCCTTATTCCATAGTCCATCAATTCTTTACCCAAAACTTGAAAACTTCACAACACAAAACTCAACAGGAAATCTTATAAGCTCCATTAGTGAAACAAAGAAAAACCACCACATAAGGTACTGTAATGAACTCATTCTTTATTTATATTGGTGTTAAACCTACTGTATTCCAAGTTCTCTATGGTTCATGCCCTTACATACTAGCCATAGATGCATCAAAATAAGCAATCAACACACGAAAGGCAGAATCTGTCAAAAACAGAACAGTCTGTAGCAATCTGTAACTTTCGGTTACTTCTGGAACCCCAAAAGTCCTACCAAAGTAGGACGTCCTAAAAAACTTTTCTATTGATCTACATCAAAACGAGTCAACGCAAAAGCATGTTTCTGTGATTTATTGAATTTTTTTCTCGTGAGCGCAAAGTTTCTGTTTTTCAGCAGAATCAAATTAACTCATATCATAGGTTATCCTATAGGTTTTACTTGGCACAAACACTAAATAGAACAAGAAAACACATCTAAACAGAAAGTAGATGCAAAATTTATTACTAAACAGGAACAAAAACAAAGAACACAAATAAAATTGGGTTGCCTCCCAACTAGCGCTATTGTTTAACGCCCCAGCTAGGCATAAAAAAGCAAGGATAGATCAAACTAGTGCCATCTTTGGCACTTGGGAAGAAAAGAGCGAATTTCCTTTCGATGGCATTCATTCTTCTATTTTGGGAAATCACATTGCCATTAATGGAGGAGGTAAGATTAAGTACGTTATGGAAATTTGCATCTAAGCTAGCCTTCATCTCTTTAATAATTTTGTTTTGCTACAAACATAAGAGGGTGGTGGATTCAATTTTATCATTCACGAGGTGCCAAAATATAGATTTCATTCTTTCATAGGTATCTATAGCATCCCCTTCAAGAAAACCCCCTTCAAAAATAGAATCTAGAAGTTGCTTGAAAGAAGCGGGTAAGCCAACATAGAAACTTTTTAGATAAACCTCAATTTGATATTGTGGCACATAGCTAGCCCGAATCCTTAATAACCTATCACAAGCATCTTGGTGAAGTGGGGGAGAGGAAAACGAGAGGAAAATGGCAAATAATGTAAATGCGAGGGAGATGAGTTTGTGATGGGTACTTGGTATGTCTTGACTTGAGGGAAGACCTCCCCGGCAACGGCGCCAGAAATCCTTCTTGCTACGTCTTGAGCTTGTGTTGGTTTTCCTTGAAGAGGAAAGGGTGATGCAGCATAGTAGCGTAAGTATTTCCCTCAGTTTTTGAGAACCAAGGTATCAATCCAGTAGGAGGCTCCTCACAAGTCCCACAAACCTACACAAACAAACAAAGAACTCGCAACCAACGCGATAAAGGGGTTGTCTATCCGTTCATGGCCACTTGCGAAAATGAGATGTGATAGAGATAATATGATAAGATAAATATATTTTTGGTATTTTATGATATAGATTGGAAAAGTAAAGATGCAAATAAAAGTAGATTGAAAGCGTATATGATAAAAGATAGACCCGGGGGCCATAGGTTTCACTAGAGGCTTCTCTCAAGATAGTGTAAGTATTACGGTGGGTGAACAAATTACTGTCGAGCAATTGATAGAAAAGCGAATAATTATGAAATTGTCTAGGCATGATCATGTATATAGGCATCACGTCCGTGATAAGTAGACCGACTCCTGCCTGCATCTACTACTATTACTCCACACATCGACCGCTATCCAGCATGCATCTAGAGTATTAAGTTCATAAGAACAGAGTAACGCTTTAAGAAAGATGACATGATGTAGAGGGATAAATTCATGCAATATGATATAAACCCCATCTTTTTATCCTCGATGGCAACAATACAATACGTGCCTTGCTGCCCCTGCTGTCACTGGGAAAGGACACCGTAAGATTGAACCCAAAGCTAAGCACTTCTCCCATGGAAAGAAATATCAATCTAGTAGGCCAAACCAAACCGATAATTCAAAGAGACTTGCAAAGATAACTCAATCACACATAAAAGAATTCAGAGAAGATTCAGATATTTCTCAAAGATAAACTTGATCATAAACCCACAATTCATCGGATCTCGACATTCACACCGCAAAAAGAGTTACATCGTATAGATCTCCACAAGAGAGGGGGAGAACATGGTATTGAGATCCAAAAAGAGAGAAGGAGCCATCTAGCTAATAACTATGGACCCGAAGGTCTGTGGTAAACTATTCATGACTCATTGGAAGGGCTATGGTGTTGATGTAGAAGCCCTCCATGGTGGATTCCCCCTCCAGCAGAGCACCGGCAACGGCTCCAAGATGGGATCTCGCGGATACAGAAGGTTATGGTGGCGGAAATATTTCTTCGGTGGCTCCCCTGATGGTTTCAGGGTATATGGGTATATATAGGAGGAAAAAGTACGTCGGTGGATGCCCGAGGGGCCCACAAGACAGGGGGCGCGCCCTATAGGGGGGGCGCCCTCCACCCTCGTGGCCCCCTCGGGAGCTTCTTGACTTGCACTCCAAGTCCTCTGGATCACGTTCGTTCCAAAAATCACGCTCCCAAAGGTTTCATTCCGTTTGACTCCGTTTGATATTCCTTTTCTTCGATATACTGAAATAGGCAAAAAAAATAGCAATACGGGCTGGGCCTCCGGTTTGTAGGTTAGTCCCAAAAATGATATAGAAGTGTAAAGTAAAGCCCATAAACATCAAAAACAGGTAATATAATAGCATGGAACAATCAAAAATTATAGATACGTTGGAGACGTATCAAGTTGATGCTGCTTTTTCTTCAGGTTGTTTGCAGTGCCTATAAGTCGGTGCTTGAAGCACTCCTGCTCGACGGGATCCTCAGGCACGATGAATTGTTCGTCGCCAAGGCTCACTTCGTCTTCGGAGAGGGGCGTGTAATTGTCATCCTGTGATTCTCCATATGTTGCCTGTTCCTTTGGGCTAGCTTGCCCATCCTTCTGCTCGGCCTGTTCAAAGTCTAGCTGGGCGGGATTGTTTTTGTCTTCGGCACCATCCGAATTGCTATCATCTCCTGTGCCGGTATTGCTATTTTTGCCATGGCGGGGCTTAGAGCGACGCTGGTGCTTTAATTGCTTCCTCAAGGGATTATCCTCCGTTGCCTCATCGCCATTGTTTTCTTCGGGGGTGTCCACCATATATATCATATGATGAGGTGGCTGTCCAGCGCCCTGTGGGCGGTGGTTCCTGTTCTTCTCCTGCATCATCGCCCATACCGTCGATGTCTTCGGAGTCAAATTCAAGCACATCGGTTAAGTCATCGATAGTGGCTATTATGTGGGTGGTGGGTGGGGAACGAATTTCTTCGTCATCCGCTTCCCACTCCCGCCGAACATAGTCCGGCCAAGAGTCTCCTGATAGAGCGGGAGACATCAATGAATTTAGCACGTCGCCCAAGGGTGAGTGCTGAAAGATATCCATGGAGGTAAACTCCATGATCGTGCCCAATCAGATTCGATAGGCACGGATGCGCGTGGTTCGGAACCTATGGCCGGAGACGAGTCCGAGGGTCCGATAACATAGATCTCTTTGGAGGTGAAGTCGGTGTTCGGATCCAGCGCCAGTGAATGTGCGGCCTCCATGGCAGGGTCCATCCACCCGTCCTTGGATGGCGTGATCTTGTGACACCCCAAAATTTTTAACCTTGTTTTGTTAACTAAAACTTTGCCAGGAAATTAAAACTTTTATTTTCTGGACTCACTTTTGATTTTTGAAACATTTCCTTTCTTATTATCATGGAGTTTTTACCTCAAGTGAAATACTTCACAAATTTATTGGACTTTCTTCCCTCTCAAAACTTTTTCCCCTTGGCAAGGATTTTATTTTGGTATCTTCATCAACACTGGTGTTTGTTTATTAAAAACCTTTCTTCTGTTTGTCCCTTCTCAAATTTAATTTTTGGGATTTATTTTCTTTAAGAGAAAACCCTAGGAGTTTTAGGACTTATCTTATATTGAAACCACCCATGATTTTACCATGCCTCATATGGTAAAACCTCCCAAAAACCCTCCTTCCACTTTGGGGCAATCCATATATTCTGTCCCAACAAGTCCAACTCATTTGTGGATTTTATTTCATTTATTTCTTTCCCCAAAACAATTCTGTCCATTATTTTGAACCTAGGTGATTTGCAAAGCAAGTACCTAAATGTCTTTGAGTTTTGACCTCAAACCAACTCCTCTGGATGGTCCTTGGTAACCAAAACCTAGAACCATCAAGATCCACTCTTCCTCTTTTCAAAATTTTCAAGTTTCAGCCTCTACAAGTTTGGACCAGATTTGTCAAATTTGGTGAAATTCATATCTCCTCTTCTCCAAAAATTCCACCAAAATTCAGGCAGCCCCCAGATGCAATGAGAGGCCACCCCACCAAAGATCAGCTCAAGGAGAGCCTCCCACATACCAGAATCATTCTGTCGAACACCTGGCCAGCACTGTTACTATGCACTTTCAGAAAAATTCAGAGTTTCAGTAGATTCAGTGTCGTTTCTTCATCAGTGTTCAGTCACATGTCAACTGTGCACCTGGCGCGTTGTGCACGGCCCATCCTCCCTGTCCAGAGCGTCGCACGCGCACTTGGCTGGTTCCTGGCGTCGGTGGCACCCTGGCCCGCCTACGCCGGCGTTTTCCGCGGCGGCCGAATCTCCCGTGGCGACCAACAGGAGAGACCCTGTGGCACAACGCCGTTCGACACCGCCCAAGCCACCTGGGAGCTCCGCGTGGCCGTACCCCTTGTCAGCGCACGCATGCAGCACCGTCGTCGTGGCCTGGCACGCGCAGGGCGCGCTCCCTGCCGCCGACGGGCCGCACGGCCGTTCCGTTGGGGACAGGACGTAACCGCCCCTGCCTTGCGGAGTTATGCACCGAATGGAATCATTAACCCATCTAGTCGATGCTCAAACTCCTAAACCGACTGTCCAGCCACAGGACCGCCGTAATCACTCGCCGGACTTATCCCGTTCATGGCAACCGCCTCGGGCCAGCTATATATAGCGCCTCCGAGCTCGCTCTCGCCCCCGCACACTTCCACCACCTCACCAGACCCCGCCCAGCCGCTGGAAGAGCCTCGAGGGGCCCTTCTTCCTCAACTCCGGCTACCTCCGTCCGCCTCGGGCTCCGGCAGCGTTCTCGCTGGTGAGAGCTCCTCCACCGCCCTAGATTTGCCCGTAGCCTCATGGCACCTCTAGGAGGCTAAACCCCACGCCAATTTGACCCCAGCAGCTCTCTCCGACGAGGCCCACGACTTCCCGAGCCGCCGTCCGCCGGAGCAAGGGACGTCGTCGACGTGGTGCTCGCCGGCGACCACCACCACCACCCACCGACGCGGAAGGATGCACTGATCACGGAGGTACTCCTCGATCCCCCTGCCTCGCCGTGGATCGCCGCTGGCGACCACCGCAGCTCTCGGGCGCTGACGAGCTCTGTCTCCCCGTTTGAATTTTCAAACCTGACGGGTGGGACCCGCCTGTCAGCCTCTCTTTTTCTTTTAAACGAACCGTTTTCTGATAGCGTATTCTGGCAAATGCGCTTTCTAAACTGAATCGTTTTCTGCACTTTTCTGTTCTGCCCCTTGAGAGTTTTCTGTTTCATTACAGAAAGGTCCCTAGATTAAAACCCTTATAACTTTTAAACAGAGAAGGATTTTTGAGTGATTCTTTTTCTGTCCTCTTTAAAATTTTGTCTAGTTTATTTTAAGATCTATTTCAAAAAAATTCAGACAACTTTTTGGTACTGTTTTTGAAACTATATATTGATTCAAAAATATTTTTAAATAGGATTTTGGAGAGAGGAGAAAGACTTTCAAAAGTTTTAGGATGCACCTCACCACCCCACAACATGAAGGCAAGCATTCTGAACCCCGGCATAATATTTTTGGTGTGTTTGTTGACACGTTTATAACACCACCTCATTTCGGGAACTTGTTATTTCATGTGATATGATCATTTGCATGGATGCATATTGGTATTTCCGAGCTGTTGGAAATGAATAACCTTGTGATGGTAATCATCCTCATGTGCCTTGCATGCATGCCGGAAAGGAATCCGGGAAAGCCTCTGCCTTGGGTAGGCGTGAGCTTGTCGCCGGTCTCCATCGGGACGGTTATGTCCGGTATGGCATAGTAAGGTATAATGAGCGGTGATTCTGTTGGTTGAAATATATTTGTTATACATGTCAGGCAGGGAAATTATAAACCTCCTGAGTCGACCGTAGATCGAGTCTTGTTCCAGTAACCCCCATACCTGTATCGTACTACCACTTGTCTCTACCACAGGTAGGTTACGGTTCAGTAAGTCGTCAACCCCTTTCTAGCACACACCGTACAGAGAGGCCATGGTGAAAGATATCGGTTGTAGCCGGTAGGCAGGCCACCTGGTCCGGGGGCATGGGTGTTTCCGGTTGGGACCGAGAGGGGAGGCCACCCCTTAGAGCGCGCGATATAAATTTGATCCCATGCTACGCGAGGTTGTAGCCTCCCCACTTAGAGTTTTGCTTGACAGGTGTCGTGGGTGATTCCAGACACCGGTGAGTTAAGCTGGTGTGTGCAAGTTAGATTTCTTGCACGGAGAGGAGCGACGCGATGACAGCCCCGGAACCTAAGCAACAGTGATAGCAGCCTCGTGAAGATAGGAGTTAACCTGGTCAGCTGCTCCTGTTGGGAAATGGAGTCCCATAGACATTGATGATCCTCAAACCGCTTCCGCCATCAACCACTAGAAACCATTTGTTGTACTCACAGGCCAGAATGGTCTTGTACTGCATATTTTTTTGTATTTTGCTTGGAATTTCTGTAACAAGTTGGTGCCTCATCAGCTAACAGTAATCCTGGGGCTGGTGAGCACAACGGCCATTTTCTGAAAATTGATACCCGGAAAAACCGGTCGTGACAGATTTGGTATCAGAGCCAGGCTGACCATTGGCTAATCCTATCTTAGCCAGGTCAATAAACTTAGGCAAACTAACCCACCAGACCATAACCTAACCCCAGCCAAGCTTCTCGTGCAAGATAGCCACACAGTGACCCTGACACTTTTGGCAGTCGGTGCCCAACCTATCAACCTAGCCTGTCGATCACGCACCAGTGACCAGCACCCAAGGTGTCTCATTCGCAAGCGTACGAAGGAAGACTCTGTCCCCTTTTACTATAAAAAGGGCATGCTAGCCCCAAACCAGCACAGCACAGCCTCTACCCCAAACCGAGCCACAATGCCTGGTCCCGTCGTGCACAACGAGACCACAGCAACCAACCTTGGAGGCTTTGTGACCATACTCGCAAACCTCACCCGTCGTGCCTATGCGTTAGAAGAGCCACCAGAATATGTTTTGTACCAAGGACCCATGAGCGGTGAGGATCGTCAATTCTAGGCCACTGTACACATCTACAGTAGGGGTCTAGCGCCCGAACGCCCCTACAGGTTCACCGGAAGGACAACTTCCTTTGAGCCACAAGCCGTCCAGCTAGCGGCGTGAGAGGCTATAGTTCAACTCCGGCACTTGTCGCCCAGAGTTAACTGTCGCTCGTTCCACTACTACCCCAGACGTGAAGGGTATGGCAGACCACCCCAAGTTGCCAACGGAGATCATGAGACGGATCCTGCATTGCTGCACCTAGTGCGCTATGTAGGTGCACTAGAGGAACTGTTCGATCAAATCACTATTGATCTGATCGCTGCTCATGGAGAGCTGGTTCGTCGAGCCCCGGCGAGAGAAGAAAAGCCCGACGCCGACAACCCAGTCGTGCTATTCGGACACCCGATCGAGACCCTGAGGTCAGCCCCATCCGTCAACCAAGGTGCTTTGATGACCCCAGAAGTACTTCGTCGTCTTTTGGGAGCACACTCCAACGGGATTGTGGCCAACAATCCCCGCGATGGTCATCATCGCTACCCCGAGCCTGCAGCCCCTCAACCCTCTCCAGCTAATTCCGACGGTGAGACCCGTGGAGAAGCCTCGACATCCACAAGGCACGCCCGCTTGGATATAAACGAGGTAGACTAAGTCACTCGAGTAGTGTCGAGTCCCAGTGTAGCCTCGCTTTGTAATCGTGTGACCTTGTAAATAAAGCAGCCTGTCGTCGTGCCTCTGTTTTAAATAGTAGCCTTGCATGGATATATTAGCACGCAGTGTGATTTTTCTATCCCAGGCACAGCTACCGAAACCTCCTCGACAACCCCCACAGTGATACGTCATTTTGGTGAGATGTGTATCTGTGGCTTCGACCCTGACCCGTGGAGCGGAACTGACAAAATTCTTTACCTTTCACCACCGTAAAGTGATCCAGCTCCGGTGATATAAAAAGGCCACCGCGTGACCTTGCCAAGCACCCCTCACCTTGTGCACCACCTTCACAACCATTTCTTTCCATGCCGAGCCCTAGTATTTATCTGAGAACTCCAGATGCAACCCCAGGTAGTTTTGTCAAAATATTGTGGGATTTTACCTGCAGTACCATGGGCGCTACCCAGCCACCCCAGTACGAGCTGTTCAAATCGAGAATCACCCCTTCCACCTCGAGATACTGGGCAGCAGTGCACATCCCTCCTGTAAACCCAAACCAAGACCCAACGGAGGTCTCCTTCGTGGGGAAATCTATGCCAACCCCACATATGGCCATATAAGCTGCTGCGTACGAAGCGCTTGCTCGCCTTCGATTCTTGGTACCCTATGCCAGCGAGCGAGGGTATTATTACTTTTCGAGCCGTGCAGCACCCGGAGGAATAACATCTTTTCCCGGTGGACGAATTGAGAGAGACCCAGTCCTGGCCAACCTTGTCCAGTACGTCATCGCTCAAGAGTGTTTAACCCAACACGTGATGGGTTATCTCCAGAGTCTCGCGGATTTAAATCCTCAGATCGCCATCGGCAGATCACTGAGGCCCGACCAGGAGAGACACATTCATCATCTAGTCAATCCACTTCCCCCGATAGAAGAGGAGTGTATCAATGTGCCAGAGACATTTTCTCAGGACCCCGTCCAGTTACCGTTTTCAATTTACACGTCACTGCTGTATTTATTATTGCAACTTTTATTTATGTGTTGTAACTTATGCGTGGTACCCCGAGTTTGCGCGGCAAGTAAATCATTTAGTTTCTATTAATGTGAGTAGCTCTGTTGCGGTTTGATTCTAATATATTACTGTTATCTCTCGCGAAAAATCCTGGAGTGAGATTTTTCTTCCCTAAATTGCTGCATCATACATCTCCTCACGACATGAATTATTTTTATTTCCCGCAGCACCCCGGCAGCAGACTCACAATCATAATCATTCGAGCACATACATCGCTTGCAAAACCTTGCAACGGTGTTACATCTAACTGAGCACCTCCCGACAACAGTCAGCGCCCGACACACCCCACCTACTCCTCGTGATCACCACCACCGCGGAGAGCCAACACCCGAGCAGCAGCATCGCGACGATCATCAAGGATCATCGCGCACAGGAGCACCGCTGCCAGCCCTCCGCACAATAGGATCACGTACCAGTCCGGCACCACCGCCGCCATTAAAGCCTCGCCTCGAGCTTCGGCAAACGGAAACAGAGGAAAAGGAGGAGGAGAAGCGAGGCCAGATGTGAGAAGAAGAGAAGAACACCTCAGCCATTTTATAGCTCGAGCTCGATGTATGGTGGGCGAGGTCCACAAGCGCCGCTCATCGCCCGATCGCCGGTGTTCGGAGGCGAATCCTCGAGCAGTGCCGACAGTGCACTGGCCCGCGAGGTGAGTGCACGCTGCACCGGCACCTAGCACGCCGCACACTACCGCAGTACGGCCTAGATGCCCTACGCGCTAGGCGTCGCCGGTGAGAAAGCGCAGTAAAGCACTCGGGAGAGAAGAAGAAGAAAGAGCCAGAGGAAGAAGAAGAGGCCGACAGTGGGCCCCGGATCCACCTGTCAGCCAGAGAGAGCACTGTGCTCTCGGGTACGACTAGCGTATTATTAAATTTAGAATTTATTCTAAATTTATATCCAGTGTAGAAATCCCTCGTTTTCTTCCCAAAACCGTAGATTTTTCCACGCAGCACCAGTGCCCCACACTGTATTTTTGCGCCACTTATTGCCCTCTCACTGTAGCCTTTTTTTTGTTTCAATGCATATTTTTTTTATTAAAACAGCTTTTAGCAAATCTCGAGGACGAGATTTTTCATAAGGGGGGTAGTGTTGTGACACCCCAAAAAATTTAACCTTGTTTTGTTAACTAAAACTTTGCGAGGAAATTAAAACTTTTATTTTCTGGACTCACTTTTGATTTTTGAAACATTTCCTTTCTTATTATCATGGAGTTTTTACCTCAAGTGAAATACTTCCCAAATTTATTGGACTTTCTTCCCTCTCAAAACTTTTTCCCCTTGGCAAGGATTTTATTTTGGTATCTTCATCAACACTGGTGTTTGTTTATTAAAAAAATTTCTTCTGTTTGTCCCCTTCTCAAATTTAATTTTTGGGATTTATATTCTTTAAGAGAAAACCCTAGGAGTTTTGGGACTTATCTTATATTGAAACCACCCATGATTTTACCATGCCTCATATGGTAAAACCTCCCAAAAATCCTCCTTCCACTTTGGGGCAATCCATATACTTTGTCCCAACAAGTCCAACTCATTTTTGGATTTTATTTCATTTATTTCTTTCCCCAAAACAATTATGTCCATTATTTTGAACCTAGGTGATTTACAAAGCAAGTACCTAAATGCCTTTGAGTTTTGACCTCAAACCAACTCCTCTGGATGGTCCTTGGTAACCACAACCTAGAACCATCAAGATCCACTCTTCCTCTTTTCAAAATTTTCAAGTTTCAGCCTCTGCAAGTTTGGACCAGATTTGTCAAATTTGGTGAAATTCATATCTCCTCTTCTCCAAAAATTACACCAAAATTCAGGCAGCCACCGGATGCAATGAGAGGCCACCCCACCAAAGATCAGCTCAAGGAGAGCCTCCCACATACCAGAATCATTCTGTCGAACACCTGGCCAGCACTGTTACTATGCACTTTCAGAAAAATTCAGAGTTTCAGTAGATTCAGTGTCGTTTCTTCGTCAGTGTTCAGTCACATGTCAACTGTGCACCTGGCGCGTTGCGCACAGCCCATCCTCCCTGTCCAGAGCACCGCATGTGCACTTGGCTGGTTCCTAGCGTCGGTGGCACCCTGGCCCGCCTGCGCCGGCGTTTTCCGCGGCGGCCGAATCTCCCGTGGCGACCAACAGGAGACACCCTGCGGCACAACGCCGTTCGGCACCGCCCAAGCCACCTGGGAGCTCCGCATGGTCGTCTCCCTTGCCAGCGCATGCATGCAGCACCGTCGCCGTGGCCTGGCACGCGCAGGGCGCGCTCCCTGCCGCCGACGGGCCGCACGGTCGTTCCGTCGGGGACAAGCCGTAACCGCCCCTGCCTTGCGGAGTTATGCACCGAATGGAATCATTAACCCGTCTAGTCGATGCTCAAACTCCTACACCGACTGTCCAGCCACAGCACTGCCGTAATCGCTCGCCGGACTTATCCCGTTCACGGCAACCGCCTCGGGCCAGCTATATATAGCGCCTCCGAGCTCGCTCTCGCCCCCGCACACTTCCACCACCTCACCAGACCCCGCCCAGCCACTGGAAGAGCCTCGAGGGGCCCTTCTTCCTCAACTCCGGCTACCTCCGTCCGCCTCGGGCTCCGGCAGCGTTCTCACTGGTGAGAGCTCCTCCACCGCCCTAGATTTGCCCGAAGCCTCATGGCACCTCTAGGAGGCTAAACCCCACGCCAATTTGACCCCAGCAGCTCTCTCCGACGAGGCCCACGACTTCCCGAGCCGCCGTCCGCCGGAGCAAGGGCCGCCGTCGACGTGGTGCTCGCCGGCGACCACCACCACCACCCACCGACGCGGAAGGATGCACTGATCACGGAGGTACCCCTCGATCCCCCTGCCTCGCCGTGGATCGCCGCCGGCGACCACCGCAGCTCTCGGGCGCCGACGAGCTCTGTCTCCCCGTTTGAATTTTCAAACCTGACGGGTGGGACCCGCCTGTCAGCCTCTCTTTTTCTTTTAAATGAACCGTTTTCTGATAGCGTATTCTGGCAAATGCGCTTTCTAAACTGAATCGTTTTCTGCACTTTTCTGTTCTGCCCCCTGAGAGTTTTCTGTTTCATTACAGAAAGGTCCCTGGATTAAAACCCTTATAACTTTTAAATAGAGAAGGATTTTTGAGTGATTCTTTTTCTGTCCTCCTTAAAATTTTGTCTAGTTTATTTTAAGATCTATTTCAAAAAAATCCAGACAACTTTTTGGTACTGTTTTCGAAACTATATATTGATTCAAAAATATTTTTAAATAGGATTTTGGAGAGAGGAGAAAGACTTTCAATAGTTTTAGGATGCACCTCACCACCCCACAACTTGAAGGCAAGCATTCTGAACCCCGGCATAATATTTTTGGTGTGTTTGTTGACACGTTTATAACACCACCTCATTTCGGGAACTTGTTATTTCATGTGATATGATAATTTGCATGGATGCATATTGGTGATTTCCGAGCTGTTGGAAATGAATAACCTTGTGATGGTAATCATCCATGGTTAAGGACTACAGTCTAGGACGGGTCAAGTGTCGGTCTTAGTGTCGGTCTTCGGAGGAGAAATTGTTAACCAGAACATGGATCGTGATTTGTGACTTGTGCTGCTATGATGATTATGATTATTGTTATTACTATGGACTAACCCATTATATTATTGAGTATCCCTGGGACGGTTCTACCTCCTGGATATTCGTTGTGATTATTTCTTATAAGCCCTTTATGTGGTGTCGCTGAGACGCCCGACTGTGGCATGCTTGTTAATTATTTACTTTATAAGCCCTTTATGTGGTGTCGCACAGACGCCCGACTGTGGCATTGCTTGTTATTATTTACTTTATAAGCCCTTTATGTGGTGTCGCTGAGATGCCCGACTGTGGCATGCTTGTTATTTATTTACTTTATAAGCCCTTTATGTGGCGTTGCACAGACGCCCGACTGTGGCATTGCTTGTTATTATTTACCTTATAAGCCCTTTATGTGGCGTCGCACAGATGCCCGACTGTGGCATGCTTGTTATTTATTTACTTTATAAGCCCTTTATGTGGTGTCGCTGAGACGCCCGACTGTGGCATTGCCAGTTATTTATTTACCTTACAAGCCCTTTATGTGGTGTCGCCCAGACGCCCGACTGCGGCATTTTATTTTCCATTCCCTTATTGCTTGTTCATGTTGCATATAAATACCCTGCTTGCATGCACAAAAGATTTTATTTATGACTGACGATGTGATCATAGAATATTTCAGCGCATGATTATCAATTATATTATACCCTGTTCATAATGTTTGCGAGTACATTCAAAGTACTCACTGGCTTGTCCCTGGCTATTGTCTTGGGCAGATTTCTTGCACGGAGAGGAGCGACGTGATGACAGCCCCGGAACCTAAGCAACGGTGATAGCAGCCTCGTGAAGATAGGAGTTAACCTGGTCAGCTATTCCTGTTGGGAAATGGAGTTCCATAGACACTGATTATCCTCAAACCACTTCCGCCATCAACCACTAGAAACCATTTGTTGTACTCATAGGCCAGAATGGTCTTGTACTGCATATTTTTTTTGTATTTTGCTTGGAATTTCTGTAACAAGTTGGTGCCTCATCAGCTAACAGTAATCCTGGGGCTGGTGAGCACAACGGCCATTTTCTAGAAATTGATACCCGAAAAAACCGGTCGTGACAGATCTGCTCCAGATTAAGGGCCGGGGCAGCCGCATGCGTGGTCTCCCAAACACTGTCCGATGGCAGATCTAAGTCATGCCCGTCGTGACTGTTCGGCGCTCCTGACATGGGCTCGAATCCGTCGAAGATCAAGTCTCCACGGATGTTGGCAGTGTAGTTAAAGTTTCCAAACCTGACCTGATGGCCAGGGGCGTAGCTGTCGATCTGCTCCAGATGGCCACGCGAGTTGGCCCGCAATACGAAGCCGCCAAATATGAAGATCTATCCGGGGAGGAAAACCTCACCCTGGACCGCATCGTTGAAGATGGACGAAGGAGTCATCAAGCCTTACCGTGACGACACAGTGGAACTCTCAATGAAAGCACCAATGTCAGTGTCAAAACCGGCAGATCTCGGGTAGGGGGTCCCGAACTGTGTGTCTAAGGCTAATGGTAACAGGAGGCGGGGGACACGATGTTTACCAAGGTTCGGGCCCTCTGGATGGAGGTAATACCCTACTTCCTGATTTCTTGATCTTGATGATATGAGTATTACAAGAGTTGATCTACCACGAGATCGTAGAGGCTAAACCCTAGAAGCTAGCCTATGATTATGATTGTTCTTGTCCTATGGACTAAACCCTCCGGTTTATATAGACACCGGAGGGGGCTAGGGTTACACAGAGTCGGTTACAAAGAAGGAGATCTACATATCCGAATTGCCAAGCTTGCCTTCCCCGCAAAGGAGAGTCCCACCCGAACACGGGATGAAATCTTCAATCTTGTATCTTCATAGTCCAACAGTCTGGCCAAAGTATATAGTCCGGCTGTCCGAGGACCCCCTAATCCAGGACTCCCTCACATGTAATTCCTCTTCCTCATGTTCCCATTGTCACAAAAGATGGCAGATTGAATACCGCTCCTTTCATTGTTCTGGACAAGAGAATAACCAATCCAGAAAAACAAAACACTAGTGTCACAATGGTTGGTTCATTGGGAAGATCTAGCTCCCACTGATGCCACATGGAAAGATCTTCCCTTTTTGCGGGCCACTTTTCTAGAGTTTGCTTAGCCTCCACCACGACCTCCACATGTTCCCAGAGCTACTTGTGGACAAGTAGCACCTTGGGGGGTAATTGTCAGGACCTGAAGAAGACTGAAGAAAACTGCAGTAAGTGTCTAACTAATGAAGACTAAAGATACCGCTTCATTAGTTAGAGCATCTCCATCCATTGGCCCCCTGGGGGGCTCGAAAATTCGCCACCTGGGGGAGACCCGTCAAAATATACGGCTTGGGGTCGATCGGGTTCCTAGCTGCCGGCCCCAGGGTCGACCCAGAAGGTTTTTTTTTAATTTTTTTTAAACATACATTCGGCTAAAATTCGGCAAACGGACATAAAATTCGGTGAAATATAGCAAAATTAAAATAATCTTCGGCGCTTAACAGTTGTTTACATAGGAAACTTAAAAAAAGCCTAGCTACAGGAAGAACGTGCTGAGCACAGAGGAGTCCTCGTCGTCACCGTCGCCGTTGCCGTCGTCCTTCTCCTCCTTGACACGGCCGCGGCCGCCCCTACTGGACGACTGCCCGCCGTCGCCCTGGTGGACCGGTGGTGGCGTGTCATTATTGTCGTCGTCGAGGACGATGACTCCTCCCTCGTCGCAGCCCCGGTGCCGAGCGGAGAACTGCTCTAGGGCACGGACTTGGTGCTCTAGCTCCGTCTGCGCCCAGTCCTCGCGCATCCACTTCAACGCCCTCCTTGGAGAGGCCCGGCTCCGTCTTGACCGTGGCGAGCCCCGGCTCCGTCTTCACCGCGGGGAGCCCAGGCTCCGTCTTCGGCTTGACGAAGCGGGGAGGGGCCGAGGAGGAGGCGCACTCGCCATCGCTGATGATGATGCCGACGCTGTGTGTTCGCCGGCCGAGCGGTGTCTCGCCGGGCTCGGCCTTGACACTGAGCAGCGCCGGCGACACCAACGAGGAGGAACGGGAGGAGGAGGAAGAAGAGGACGCCTTCCTCCTCGGCATTCACTGGCCGCCGATCCGGGCCAGGGCGGGAGGGTAGGTCAGGGGCGGGTTGTTGCCGCCCTCGAGGTGCCCGAGGACAATGTCAAGCGAGCGGCCGGGGGCGTGTTGGGGAACGTAGCAGATCAAAATTTTCTACGCATCACCAAGATCAATCTATGGAGATTCTAGCAACAAGAGAGAGGGGAGTGTATCTTCATACCCTTGAAGATAGCGATGCGGAAGCGTTACAAGAATGCAGTTGGAGGAGTCATGCATGCAGCGATTCAGATCGCAGTCGATTCCGATCTAAGCACCGAACAACGGCGCCTCCGCGTTCAACACACGTGCAGCCCGGTGACGTCTCCCGTGCCTTGATTCAGCAAGGAGGAGGGAGAGGTTGAGGAAGACAACTCCAACAGCAGCACGACGGCGTGGTGGTGGTGGAGTAGCGTGGTTTCCAGCAGGGCTTCGCCAAGCACTACGGAGGACGAGGATGTGGAGAGGTAGGGCTGCGCCGAGAGAGAGAGAGAGAGCCTCATGTCTTTGGCAGCCCCAAACCCCCCACTATATATAGGAGGAGGGGAGGAGGGTGTGCCCCCTCTAGGGTTCCCACCCCTAGGGGGCGACAACCCTAGATGGGATGGAGGGGGGGACCAAGAGGGGGAGAGAGGGGCGCGCCCTAGGGTGGGCCTTTAGGCCCATATGCGCCTAGGGTTTCCCCTCTTCCCTCCTAGTTGTGCCTTGGGCCTTGGTGGGAGGCGCACCAGCCCACTCAGGGGCTGGTCGTTTCCCACTCTTAGCCCATGCAAGCCTCAGGGGCTGGTGGCCCCTCCCGGTGGACCCCCGAAACCCTTCTGGTGGTCACGGTACATTACCGGTGACGCCCGAAATACTTCCGGTGGCCAAAACCTCACTTCCTATATATTATTCTTTACCTCCGGACCATTCCAGAACTCCTCGCGACGTCCGGGATCTCATCCGGGACTCCGAACAACATTCGGTAACCACATACAAACTTCCCTTATAACCCTAGCGTCATCAAACCTTACGTGTGTAGACCCTATGGGTTCGGGAATCATGCAGACATGACCGATACAGCTCTCCGGTCAATAACCAACAGCGGGATCTAGATACCCATGTTAGCTCCCACATTTTCCATGATGATCTCATCGGATGAACCACGATGTCGGGGATTCAAGCAATCCCGTATGCAATTCCCTTTGTCAATCGGTACGTTACTTGCCCGAGATTCGATCGTCGGTATCCCAATACCTCATTCAATCTCGTTACCAACAAGTCACTTTACTCGTTCCGTAATGCATGATCCCGTGACCAACTACTTAGTCACATTGACCTCATTATGATGATGCATTACTGAGTGGGCCCAGAGATACCTCTCCATCATACGGAGTGACAAATCCCAGTCTCAATTCGTGCCAACCCAACAGACACTTTCGGAGATACCTGTAGTGCACCTTTATAGCCACCCAGTTACGTTGTGACGTTTGGTACACCCAAAGAATTCCTACGGTATCCGGGCGTTGCACAATCTCATGGTCTAAGGAAATGATACTTGACATTAGAAAAGCTTTTAAGCAAACGAACTACACGATCTTGTGCTATGCTTAGGATTGGGTCTTGTCCATCACATCATTCTCCTAATGATGTGATCCCATTATCAATGACATCCAATGTCCATGATCAGGAAACCATAACCATCTATTGATCAACGAGCTAGTCAACTAGAGGCTCACTAGGGACATGTTGTGGTGTATGTATTCACACATGTATTACAGTTTCTAGTTAATACAATTATAGCATGAACAATAGACAATTGTCATGAACAAGGAAATACAATAATAACCATTTTAATATTGCCTCTAGGGCATATTTCCAACAGTCTCCCACTTGCACTAGAGTCAATAATCTAGTTCACATCACTATGTAATGAATCAACACCCATGGGGTTTGATCATATCTCGCTTGTGAGAGGGGTTATTAGTCAACGGGTCTGAACCTTTCAGATTTGTGTGTGCTTTACAAATCTCTATGTCATCTTGTAGATGCTGTCGGATTTCGGGTTCCGGCAGACCCTTAAGGTTCGAACTCTGGGGTGCGCGCGAAGCTCTCTCCTCTACCAACTCACGTCTCGTCGCCTCGCAAAGGATCTAGGCTACATGATGAACAACACAAGGGACGCAAGGTTTATACTGGTTCAGGCCACCATTGTGGTGTAATACCCTACTCTAGTGTGTGGTGTGGTGGATTGCCTCTGGGCTGATGATGAATAGTACAAGGGAAGAACAGCCTCGCGAGGGATGTTCTTGTGGTGGTGTTGTCCCTTTGGAGGGGTCGATTTCAGGTGCCTCTCTACTATGGTGGCTAGCCCTATATATAGAGTAAGAGGCCCTGGTCCTCTTCCCAAATATTGAGCGGGAAGGGCGCCAACAATTGGCCATTTTGAAGGGGAACATCTAGTACACTTATCCTGACTAAAGTTGGTCCTCGCCTGCCAATGACTCTGATGATGACACCATCTTGGGCTCCAGGGTGACCTCCATCCTGCCGTTCTGCTGGTCTTGGTCTTGTTGCACCGAAATGGTAGCCTTTGCTTGATACCTTGGCCTGCTCTTGCCCCCTTTGCACCAAAGAGGAAACAAGGACACTGCACAGGCCGGTGCCCGCCTGGCGCCCGCCTAGCTTCTGTCATCATGGCTTGTGTCACGGGCACCTCACGTGGTACCCCTGCCTTGATCTCTCCGCCTCCTCGCGAGCCTTCCTGATGAGGTCGTGCCTGAGGAAGCTGCCTGTTGTCCGCCCCGCGAGGCTTGGCCCCTCGCGAGGGTCTTGAGCTTGTGTTGACGAAGATGGGTCGTACTGGGCCACTCCTTGAGCCACACTGCAGGCCGCGGGCAGGCCAGTCTGGGTACCCCCGTTCCCAGAACGCCGATAGTAGCCCCCGGGCCCAAGGCGCGCCCGGACTTGGCTTAGCAGAGAAGGGAAGGGGCAAGTGCGAAGCGCCGCGGCCCCCAACAGCCTGCGGCCTTGGGCGTCGTGTGGCGGTTGATTGGACGTGGGCGTCCCCGCTTCCCCGCGACGCCTCGGCAACTGCCTGTCTGACAAAAGGGCGGTCCCGGGCCAGGCTTACCTTCTTTGCCTTCACCAGTCATTGCTCCAGATCCCCTTTCTCGCTCTCCTCCTTCTTGCTTCCGAAATCCTCCAGATCTGCCTCAATCCTCCAGATCTGCCTCAATCCCTCACCTTCGGCAAGCCATGGCGCCTCGCAAGACTCCGGTCGGGGCCTGGTACTCGCTCGCTCTGGATCCTCCGAACGTGTCGGAGAAGAATCTCGCCCTCACGCGCCAGATTATGGTGGCGCAAGGCAACGAGGGGGCGGCTGTGCTCAAGGTCGGCTCCGCCCTGCCTGAAGACAAGGGGAGCACCTTCTATCTGCTCTTCGTGAGCGCCATCGTCGCCGGTCTGGTGCCTCCCTTTTCTGAGTTCTTCCTCGCTGTTCTTCGCCAGTACAACTTGCAAGCTCTGCACCTCCACCCCAACTCTGTTCTCTTCCTGGCGATTTTCGCCTATTATTGCGAGGCTCATGTTGGAGTGAGGCCCTCAGTGGCTATGCTGCGCCATTACTTTTCCCTTCGGGTTTCTGGCGCCCACATCACTGCATGTGCAAGCTTCATCGCGTACTCCAACTCCATTGCCATATCAAAGCCCGGGAAGAGGATCGAGGGCTTTAGGAGCAAGTGGGTCATGGTGGACGCCGGGTGCATCCACCCTCGGCTGGTACTGCCCACGGCGCAGCCCAAGTCCGTCGACGTGTGGTCTCGCGCGGAGCTTGTCGACCCCCGCGTGAAGGTGGTGCTGAAGAGGATGGACGCGGACCTGAAGCCAGGCAACCTGGTGGCGGCGAAGCTGACCGGGGCCATGCTCCTGAGGGAGTTCCTGGAGCACCGGGTGGCTCCGCTTCGGGAACACTCGCTCCCATTGTGGAGGCTCGGGGAAGCCGATGCCGCCCTCCGCCTGAGCTCTGCGGCCCTGGCCGACGAAGATCTGGCTGCGGCCCTCCACTCCTTGGTTGGAGGAGACGTGGTGAGACTAGAGGGTGCTCCTGTCCCCCTGTTCCTTCGTGATGACTGGGAGCAGGTGGTGAACTCCATGCCCACCTTCAACGGGGAGGGGCTAGTGCCTGCGGAAGCTCCCGAGGATCTAGCGGTGCTGGCGACGGTGAACGTTTCTTCCGGCGACTCCAGCAGGGAGGAGGAAGAAGAGTCCGACTCTGAGGCGACCGACGGAGAGTCGGGGGAGTCCTTCCCTCGGCGCAGGTCCCGCACCCTCCGCCTCATGCCGGATGACGACGAGGCCGGCGACGGGCGAGGCGGGGAGAGCTCGCCCTTGGTCCCGAGGAAGGACAGGATGGGGCTGGTTCCCGCGGGTCTGCTCTGGCTCCAAGGCGGCCCGAAGCCAGCTCCAACTCTTCTGATGCGCCCCCTGCTTCCGAGCCTCCCGAGGCTGACCCCAGCAGTCGGCTCTTGGGCTTCAAGTTCGGCCAGAGGCTGCTTGAGTCCGCGAACGACGACCAATAAGTGCTTGATTTTTGTTTTGCTTCCCGCTTTTGTTGCCAAGGCTTGACGTCTGCATCCTTTGGCTAGGTCGGTGCCTACAGCGAAAAGGTGGAAAGGGGCCTCAGCAGCCCTGCTTGGGGCAAGCTTGCTTGCCAGGGCAATGCCTTCATCTGCGGGGGAAGGAGGTGGCGAGGCTCGAGCCTCCCCTGCCCAGTCGTCCTCGCGAGGCCAGGTGGGGCGCACTGGCGTGGACCCAGCCCCCGTGGCCCAGGCGACTCCCAAGGCGTCCACGCCCAATGCCACTGCTGAGGCCGCCGGGGCTCAGAAGGTCCCGACGCTTGATGCTGTGATCACACTGCCGTCTTCTCCTCCTACTCCGCCAACCGCCGTTTCTCCGACTCCTTCCACCGTCTTGGATCGTGCTGCTGCCGAGCTGGACCGGCTGCGAGAAGATCTCCAGGGCGCCGACCCCCGCCTGGTGGCCGGGCGCCTGGAGTTGGCCTCTGGCTGGGTCCGTTCTGACGCCTCCGTCCGAGCGGTGCTGAGCCAGGCCGTGATGGCCTGCGATGAGGAGAAACAGGCCACCTTCCAAGCCAAGGCCGCTCGAGACATTGCCTTGGGTGGCGATGCGGATGTCCGGGGCCGCTGCAAGACACTGGAGAACGAGCTGCAAGGCCTGCGCGACGAGCTCGCCAAGGAGGTCCGTGACCGCCAGGAGAAGGAGGAGGAGATGAAGACTCGAGAAGCTGCCGTCAGGGACCGGGATGTCGAGCTTGATGAGTGTTGTGGCCGGTTGGAGAAGCTGGCGCAGGCGTTGGAGGTGGAGAGGATCAAGCCAGACGGCAAGGCGAAGGTTCTGGCCGAGGACCGAGTGGCCTTCGCGCAGCTGGAGGAGAGGGCTCGCGCCGCGCTGAAGACACTTTATGATGGCGGCCTGGAAAAGCCGCTAGCTGGCACTGAGGATGGTCCCGCCAAGCTGCTTCCCTTCCTGGTCCGCGCACTTGAAGATGTCCCGGACGGCCTTGGCCCCATGGCCGAAGGCCGAGGCGCGTGTCCTTTCTTCTACGGCGCTGATGCGTGTCCTCAGCCACGTCTATCTTCGCAACCCCAATGTCGACCTTGACAACCTGCTGGAACCTGTGAGCGGCGAGCTTGCCGCTGCCGCTGCTGAGGCAGTGAAGGGTCGAGCAGAAGCCTTGCTGGCAAGGTTCCGTGCCTTCGGCACCAGGCCAAGGCGAGATGCTGTCAGCTCCAGGGCTTCGGGAGGTGGAGCCGCCCAGCGCAACCCCACCGCAAGCGATGGCACCGCCGGAAAGTGATCCCTTCGCGGCTTCTGTCCTGTTTTAGTTCCTGCAACATGCATCATGCCTCATGGAGGCGTTTAAACTTGTGTTTGGCGTTGTGAAAACAACCTATGGACTGTAATATTTGCTTTTGAATTCCTTAGGATTTGCGTTTTTCCTTCCTATCTGCTTGTGTTCTACGTCGGCAGGGCCCGGCCCCGCGCATACCTCAGCCGCTGTTAGCCCCGACCGGAAACCGGGACGGGACCAAGGAGTGAAGGGCTACGTGACCAGTTAGGCTCCTGAGTCGCGATGCTCAGGAGTCCCCCTTGAGACGCGAACAGCAAGTAGGGAGGGGAGGCATAGGAGTGGATCTGTGATGACCCACAAGTATAGGGGATCTATCGTAGTCCTTTTGATAAGTAAGAGTGTCGAACCCAACGAGGAGCAGAAGGAAATGATAAGCTGTTTTCAGCAAGGTATTCTCTGCAAGTACTGAAATAAGTGGTAACAGATAGTTTTGTGATAAGATAAATTCTAACGAGCAACAAGTAACAAAAGTAAATAAAGTGCAGCAAGGTGGCCCAATCCTTTTTGTAGCAAAGGACAAGCCGGAACAAACTCTTATAATAGGAAAAGCGCTCCCGAGGACACATGGGAATATCGTCAAGCTAGTTTTCATCACGCTCATATGATTCGCGTTCGGTACTTTGATAATTTGATATGTGGGTGGACCGGTGCTTGGGTATTGTCCTTACTTGGACAAGCATCCCACTTATGATTAACCTCTATTGCAAGCATCCGCAAATACAACAAAAGTATTAAGGTAAACCTAACCATAGCGTGAAACATATGGATCCAAATCAGCCCCTTACGAAGCAACGCATAAACTAGGGTTTAAGCTTCTGTCACTCTAGCAACCCATCATCTACTTATTACTTCCCAATGCCTTCCTCTAGGCCCAAATAATGGTGAAGTGTTATGTAGTCGACGTTCACATAACACCACTAGAGGTTAGACAACATACATCTTATCAAAATATCGAACGAATACCAAATTCACATGACTACTAATAGCAAGACTTCTCCCTTGTCCTCAGGAACAAACGTAACTACTCACAAAGCATATTCATGTTCATAAGCAGAGGGGATATAATGTTCATAAAGGATCTAAACATATGATCTTCCACCAAATAAACCAACTAGCATCAACTACAAGGAGTAATCAACACTACTAGCAACCTACTAGCACCAATCCCGGACTTGGAGACAAGAATTGGATACAAGAGATGAACTAGGGTTTGGAGATGAGATGGTGCTGGTGAAGATGTTGATGGAGATTGCCCTCTCCCGATGAGAGGAGCATTGGTGATGATGATGGTGATGATTTCCCCCTCCAGGAGGGAAGTGTCCCCGGCAGAACAGTTCTACCGGAGCCCTAGATTGGTTCCGCCAAGGTTCCGCCTCGTGGTGGCGGAGTCTCGTCCTGAAAGGTTGCTTATTTTTTTTCTCATCGAAAGACTTCATATAGGAGAAGATGGGCGTCGGGGAGCCACCAGGGGGCCCACGAGGTGGGGGCGCGCCCTGGGGGGCACCCCCCCCCCCACCCTCGTGATCAGGGTGTGGGCCCCCTGGCCTTCATCTTTGGCGATGATTTTTCTTTATTTCTTTTAAGATATTCCGTGGAGTATCAGGACTTTTGGAGTTGCGCAGAATTGGTCTCCAATATTTGCTACTTTTCCAGCCAGAATTCTAGCTGCCGGCATTCCCCCTCTTCATGGTAAGCCTTGTAAAATAAGAGAGAATAGCAATAAGTATTGTGACATATCGTGAAATAACAGCCCATAATGCGATAAATATCGATATAAAAGCATGATGCAAAGTGGACGTATCAACTCCCCCAAGCTTAGACCTCGCTTGTCCTCAAGCGAAAAGCCGATAACAATAAATATGTCCTCATGTTTAGAAGTAGAGGCGTCGATAAAAATAAAATACGGGCATGAAGGCATCATGATTATTTTCATAACAGCAACATAAATAGATTTGTCATATGATTACTTATGTTCAAGTGATGATCTTTTCACAAAGCCAAAGTATGAATCATAAACCTTATTGAGCACCAACAAATTATACCCTCAGTCATTGAAGCAATTGCAATTTATCATAACATCGGAAAGAGTCTATGTCAGAGCTTAAAAGCAAGTCCACATACTCAACTATCACTTAGTCCTTCATAATTGCTAACACTCATGCGATACTTGTGGTTACGGAGTTTTAATCGGACACAGAGAAAGATAGGGGCTTAGTCTCGGGTTTGGGTTCAACCTTGGGCTTCTTCCCTAGAGCAGCAATTGTTTTGCCGTTTCATGAAGTATCCCTTCTTGCCCTTGCCCTTCTTGAAACTAGTGGTTTCACTCACCATCAACAATTAATGCTCCTTCTTGATTTCTACTTTCGCGGTGTCAAACATCGCGAATAGCTCAAGGATCATCATATTTATCCCTGATATGTTATAGTTCATCACGAAGCTCTAGTAGCTTGGTGGCAGTGACTTTGGAGAAACATCACTATCTCGTTTGGAAGATTAACTCCCACTCGATTCAAGTGATTACTCAGACAATCTAAGCACATGCTCAACGATTGAGCTTTTCTCCCTTAGTTTGTAGGCTAAGAAACTCGTCAGAGGTCTACCTCTTGACATGGGCACTAGCCTGAAATCCCAATTTCAGCCATTGGAACATCTCATATGTTCTGCGACGTTTAAAAAAATGTCTTCGGCGCCTCAATTCTAAACCGTTTAACATTACTGAACTATCACGTAGTCATCAAAACGTGCATGTCAGATGTTTGCAACATCCACAGACGACGTTCGAGGTTCAGCACACCGAGCGGTGCATTAAGGACATAAGCCTTCTGCGCAGCAATGAGAACAATCCTCAGTTTACGGACCCAGTCTGCATAATTGCTACTATCAACTTTCAACTAAACTTTCTCTAGGAACATATCTAAAACAGTAGAACTAAAGCGTAAGCTACGGCATAATTTGCAAAGTCCTTTTGACTATGTTCATGATAATTAATTTCATCTAATGAACTCCCACTCAAATAGACATCCCTCTAGTCATCTAAGTGACACATGATCCGAGTCAATTAGGTCGTGTCCGATCATCACGTGAGACGGACTAGTCATCATCGGTGAACATCTTCATGTTGATCGTATCTGTTGGGGAACGTTGCATAAAATAAAATTTATCCTACGTTCACCAAGATCAATCTATGGAGTCATCTAGCAACGAGAGAGGGGAGTGCATCTACATACCCTTGTAGATCGCGTGTGGAAGCGTTCAAGAGAACGGGGTTGAGGGAGTCGTACTCGTCGTGATCCAAATCACCGGAGATCCTAGTGCTGAACGGACAGCACCTCCGCGTTCAACACACGTACGGTTGAGGAAGACGTCTCCTCCTTCTTGATCCAGCAAGGGGGAAGGAGAGGTTGACGGAGATCCAGCAGCACAACGGCGTGGTGGTGGATGCAGCAGTGATCTCGGCAGAGCTTCGCCGAGCTTCTACGAGAGGGAGAGGTGTAGCAAGGGGAGAGGGAGGCGCAAAGACTTGGGGTGCGGCTGCCCTCCCTCCCCCCCCCTCTTTATATAGGCCTCCTAGGGGGGGGCCGGCCCTAGGAGATGCCATCTCCAAGGGGGACGGCGGCCAGGGGGAGGCTTGCCCCCCAAGGCAAGTGGAGGCGCCCCCCCCCCCACCCTAGGGTTTCCAACCCTAGGCGCAGGGGGGCCCAAGGGGGGCGCACCAGCCCACCAGGGGCTGGTTCCCCTCCCCACTTCATCCCACGGGGCCCTCCGGGATAGGTGGCCCCACCCAGTGGACCCCCGGGACCCTTTCGGTGGTCCCGGTACAATATCGGTGACCCCCGAAACTTTCCCGATGGCCGAAACTGCACTTCCTATATATGATTCTTCACCTCCGAACCATTCCGAAACTCCTCGTGACGTCCGGGATCTCATCCGGGACTCCGAACAACTTTTGGGTTACTGCATACTCATATCTCTACAACCCTAGCGTCACCAAACCTTAAGTGTGTAGACCCTACGGGTTCGGGAGACATGCAGACATGACCGAGACGCCTCTCCGGTCAATAACCAACAGCGGGATCTGGATACCCATGTTGGCTCCCACATGCTCCTTGATGATCTCATTGGATGAACCATGATGTCGAGGATTCAGTCAATCCCGTATACAACTCCCTTTGTCAATCGGTATGTTACTTGCCCGAGACTCGATCGTCGGTATCCCAATACCTCGTCAATCTCGTTACCGGCAAGTCACTTTACTCATACCGTAATGCATGATCCCGGGACCAGACACTTGGTCACATTGAGCTCATTATGATGATGCATTACCGAGTGGGCCCAAAGATACCTCTCCGTCATACGGAGTGACAAATCCCAGTCTTGGTTCGTGCCAACCCAACAGACACTTTCGGAGATACCTGTAGTGCACCTTTATAGTCACCCAGTTACGTTGCGACGTTTGGCACACCCAAAGCACTCCTACGGTATCTGGGAGTTGCACAATGTCATGGTCTATGGAAATGATACTTGACATTTGGAAAAGCTCTAGCGAAAAGAACTACACGATCTTTGTGCTATGCTTACGATTGGGTCTTGTCCATCACATCATTCTCCTAATGATGTGATCCCGTTATCAATGACATCCAATGTCCATAGTCAGGAAACCATGACTATCTGTTGATCAACGAGCTAGTCAACTAGAGGCTCACTAGGGACTTGTTGTGGTCTATGTATTCACACATGTATTACGATTTCCGGATAATACAATTATAGCATGAACAATAGACAATTATCATGAACAAAGAAATGTAATAATAACCATTTTATTATTGCCTCTAGGGCATATTTACAACAGTCTCCCACTTGCACTAGAGTCAATAATCTAGTTACATTGTGATGTATCGAACACCCATTGCGTTCGTGTGTTCATCATGTTTTGCTCTAGGGAGAGGTTTAGTCAACGGATCTGCTACATTCAGGTCCGTATGTACTTTACAAATATCTATGTCTCCATCTTGAACATTTTCACGGATGGAGTTGAAGCTACGCTTGATGTGCCTGGTCTTCTTGTGAAACCTGGGCTCCTTGGCAAGTGCAATAGCTCTAGTGTTGTCACAGAAGAGTGTGACCGGCCCCGACGCATTGGGTATGACTCCTAGGTCGGTGATGAACTCCTTCACCCAGATAGCTTCATGCGCTGCCTCCGAGGCTGCCATGTACTCCGCTTCACATGTAGATCCCGCCACGACGCTCTGCTTGCAACTGCACCAGCTTACTGCCCCACCATTCAAAATATACACGTATCCGGTTTGTGACTTAGAGTCATCCAGATCTGTGTCGAAGCTAGCGTCGACGTAACCCTTTACGACGAGCTCTTCTTCACCTCCATATACGAGAAACATATCCTTAGTCCTTTTCAGGTACTTAAGGATATTCTTGACTGCTGTCTAGTGTTCCATGCCGGGATTACTTTGGTACCTTCCTACCAAACTTACGGCAAGGTTTATATCAGGTCTGGTACAGGTCATGGCATACATGATAGACCCTAAGGCTGAGGCATAGGGGACGACACTGATCTTTTCTCTATCTTCTGTCGTGGTCGGGCATTGAGCCGAGCTCAATTTCACACCTTGCAACACAGGCAAGAACCCCTTCTTGGACTGATCCATATTGAACTTCTTCAATATCTTATCAAGGTATGTGCTTTGTGAAAGACCTATGAGGCGTCTTGATGTATCTCTATAGATTTTGATGCCTAATATGTAAGCAGCTTTTCCAAGGTCCTTCATTGAAAAACACTTATTCAAGTAGGCCTTAATGCTGTCCAAAAGTTCTATATCATTTCCCATCAAAAGTATGTCATCCATATATAATATGAGAAATGCTACAGAGCTCCCACTCACTTTCTTGTAAACGCAGGCTTCTCCATAAGTCTGCATAAACCCAAACGCTTTAATCATCTCATTAAAGCGAATGTTCCAACTCCGAGATGCTTGCACCAGCCCATAGATGGAGCGCTGGAGCTTGCATACCTTGTTAGCATTCTTAGGGTCGACAAAACCTTCCTGCTGCATCATATACAGTTCTTCCTTAAGGTGACCGTTAAGGAATGCCGTTTTGACGTCCATTTGCCATATCTCATAATCATAGTATGCGTCAATTGCTAACATGATTCGGACGGACTTCAGCTTCGCTATGGGAGAGAATGTCTCATCGCAGTCAATCCCTTGAACTTGTCGATAACCCTTAGCGACAAGTCGAGCTTTATATATGGTAACATTACCATCCGCGTCCGTCTTCTTCTTAAAGATCCATTTGTTTTCTATTGCCCGTCGATCATCGGGCAAGTCTGTCAAAGTCCACACTTTGTTTTCATACATGGATCCTATCTCGGATTGCATGGCTTCAATCCATTTGTTGGAATCTGGGCCCGCCATCGCTTCTTCATAGTTCGAAGGTTCACCATTGTCTAACAACATGATTTCCAAGACAGGATTGTCGTACCACTCTGGTGCGGAACGTGTCCTTGTGGACCTTCGAAGTTCAGTAGGAGCTTGATCCGAAGTATCTTGATCATCATCATTAACCTCCTCTCTTGTCGGCGCAGGCACCACAAGAACATCTTCCTGAGTTGCGCTACTCACCTTTTCAAGAGGTAGTACTTCATCAAGTTCTACTTTCCTCCCACTTAATTCTTTCGAGAGAAACTCTTTCTCCAGAAAGGACCCGTTCTTGGCAACAAAGATCTTGCCCTCGGATCTTAAGTAGAAGGTATACCCAATGGTTTCCTTAGGGTATCCTATGAAGACGCATTTTTCCGACTTGGGTTCGAGCTTCTCAGGTTGAAGTTTCTTGACATAAGCATCTCATCCCCAAACTTTTAGAAACGACAGCTTAGGTTTCTTCCCAAACCATAATTCATACGGTGTCATCTCAATGGATTTAGACGGTGCCCTATTTAAAGTGAATGTAGCTTTCTCTAGAGCGTATCCCCAAAATGATAGCGGTAAATCGGTAAGTGACATCATAGATCGCACCATATCCAATAGAGTGCGATTACGACGTTCGGACACACCATTTCGCTGAGGTGTTCCAGGCGGCGTGAGTTGTGAAACGATTCCACATTTCCTTAAGTGTGTACCAAATTTGTGACTTAAATATTCACCCCCACGATCTGATCGTAAGAACTTTATCTTTCGGTCACGTTGATTCTCTACCTAATCCTGAAATTCCTTTAACTTTTCAAAGGTCTCAGACTTGTGTTTCATCAAGTAGACATACCCATATCTACTTAAGTCATCAGTGAGAGTGAGAACATAACGATATCCTTCGCGAGCCTCAACGCTCATTGGACCGCACACATCAGTATGTATGATTTCCAATAAGTTGGTTGCTCGCTCCATTGTTCCGGAGAATGGAGTCTTGGTCATCTTGCCCATGAGGCATGGTTCGCATGTGTCAAACGATTCATAATCTAGAGACTCTAAAAGTCCATCAGCATGGAGCTTCTCATGCGCTTGACACCAATGTGACCAAGGCGGAAGTGCCACAAGTATGCGGGACTATCGTTATCAACTTTACATCTTTTGGTATTCACACTATGAATATGTGTAACATTACGCTCGAGATTCATTAAGAATAAACCATTCACCAGCGGGGCATGACCATAAAACATATCACTCATATAAATAGAACAACCATTATTCTCGGATTTAAATGAGTAGCCATCTCGAATTAAACGAGATCCTGATACAATGTTCATGCTCAAAGCTGGCACTAAATAACAATTATTGAGGTTTAAAACTAATCTCGTAGGTAAATGTAGAGGTAGCGTGCCGACGGCGATCACATCGACCTTGGAACCATTCCCGACGCGCATCGTCACCTCGTCCTTCGCCAGTCTCCGCTTATTCCGCAGCTCCTACTTTGAGTTACAAATATGAGCAACTGCACCGGTATCAAATACCCAGGAGCTACTACGAGTACTGGTAAGGTACACATCAATTACATGTATATCACATATACCTTTGGTTTTGCCGGCCTTCTTGTCCGCTAAGTACTTGGGGCAGTTCTGCTTCCAGTGACCACTTCCCTTGCAATAAAAGCACTCAGTCTCAGGCTTGGGTCCATTGCTTGACTTCTTCCCGGCAACTGGCTTACCGGGGGCGGCAACTCCCTTGCCGTCCTTCTTGAAGTTCTTCTTACCCTTGCCCTTCTTGAACTTAGTGGTTTTATTCACCATCAACACTTGATGTTCCTTTTTGATCTCTACCTCTGCTGATTTCAGCATTGAATATACCTCAAGAATGGTCTTTTCCATCCCCTACATATTGAAGTTCATCACAAAGCTCTTGTAGCTCGGTGGAAGCGACTGAAGGATCCTGTCAATGACAGCGTCATCCGGGAGATTAACTCCCAGCTGAGTCAAGCGGTTGTGCAACCCAGACATCTTGAGTATGTGCTCACTGACAGAGCTATTTCCTCCATCTTACAGCTGAAGAACTTGTCGGAGACTTCATATCTCTCGACCCGGGCATGAGCTTGGAAAACCATTTTCAGCTCTTCGAACATCTCATATGCTCCGTGTTGCTCAAAATGCATTTGGAGCCCCGGTTCTAAGCTGTAAAGCATGCCGCACTGAACGAGGGAGTAATCATTAGCACGAGACTGCCAAGCGTTCATAACGTCTTGGTTCTCTGGGATTGGTGCTTCACCTAGCGGTGCTTCTAGGACATAATATTTCTTGGCAGCTATGAGGATGATCCTCAGGTTCCGGACCCAGTCTGTATAGTTGCTGCCATCATCTTTCAGCTTGGTTTTCTCTAGGAACGCGTTGAAGTTGAGGTGGACATGAGCGTTGGCCATTTGATATACAAGACATTTTGCAAAAGTTTTTAGACTAAGTTCATGATAATTGAGTTCATCTAATCAAATTATTCAATGAACTCCCACTTAGACAGACATCCCTCTAGTCATCTAAGTGAAACATGATCCGAGTCAACTAGGCCGTGTCCGATCATCACGTGAGACAGACTAGTTAACATCGGTGAACATCTTCATGTTGATCGTATCTACTATGCGACTCATGCTCGACCTTTTGGTCTTCCGTGTTCCGAGGCCATGTCTATACATGCTAGGCTCGTCAAGTCAACCTAAGTGTATTGCGTGTGTAAATCTGGCTTACACCCGTTGTATTCAAACGTTAGGATCTATCACACCCGATCATCACGTGGTGCTTCGAAACAACGAACCTTCGCAACGGTGCACAATTAGGGGGAACACTTTTCTTGAAATTATTTTGAGGGATCATCTTATTTAAGCTACCGTCGTTCTAAGCAAATAAGATGTAAAACATGATAAACATCACATGCAATCAAATAGTGACATGATATGGCCAATATCATATTGCTCCTTTGATCTCCATCTTCGGGGCGCCATGATCATCTTCGTCACCGGCATGACACCATGATCTCCATCATCATGTCTTCATGAAGTTGTCACGCAAACGACTACTTCTACTTCTATGGCTAACGCGTTTAGCAATAAAGTAAAGTAATTTACATGGCGTTCTTCAATGACACGCAGGTCATACAAAAAATAAAGACAACTCCTATGGCTCCTGTCGGTTGTTATACTCATCGACATGCAAGTCGTGATTCCTATTACAAGAACATGATCATCTCATACATCACATATATCATTCATCACATCCTTTGGCCATATCACATCACAGAACACTTGCTGCAAAAACAAGTTAGACGTCCTCTATTTGTTGTTGCAAGTTTTTACGTGGCTTCTATAGGTGTTCTAGCAAGAACGTTTTCTTTCCGACGTAAAAGCCACAACGTGATTTGCCAACTTCTATTTACCCTTCATAAGGACCCTTTTCATCGAATCCGCTCCAACTAAAGTGGGAGAGGCAGACACCCGCTAGCCACCTTATGCAACTAGTGCATGTCAGTCAGTGGAACCTGTCTCACGTAAGTGTACGTGTAAGGTCGGTCCGGGCCGCTTCATCCCACAATACCGCTGAAGAAAAATAAGACTAGTAGTGGCAAGAAAGTTGACAACATCTACGCCCACAACAAATTGTGTTCTACTCGTGCATAGTAACTACGCATAGACCTAGCTCATGATGCCACTGTTGGGGAATGTTGCATAAAATAAAATTTATCCTATGTTCACCAAGATCAATCTATGGAGTCATCTAGCAACGAGAGAGGGGAGTGCATCTACATACCCTTGTAGATCATGTGCGGAAGCGTTCAAGAGAACGGGGTTGAGGGAGTCGTACTCGTCGTGATCCAAATCACCGGAGATCCTAGTGCTGAACGGACAGCACCTCCGCGTTCAACACACGTACGGTTGAGGAAGACGTCTCCTCCTTCTTGATCCAGCAAGGGGGAAGGAGAGGTTGACGGAGATCCAGCAGCACGACGGCGTGGTGGTGGGTGCAGCAGTGATCTCGGCAGAGCTTCGCCGAGCTTCTACGAGAGGGAGAGGTGTAGCAAGGGGAGAGGGAGGCGCCAAGACTTGGGGTGCGGCTGCCCTCCCTCCCCCCTCTTTATATAGGCCCCCTAGGGGGGGTGCCGGCCCTAGGATATGCCATCTCCAAGGGGGGGCGGCGGCCAGGGGGAGGCTTGCCCCCCAAGGCAAGTGGAGGCGCCCCCCACCCTAGGGTTTCCAACCCTAGGCGCAGGGGGGCCCAAGGGGGCGCACCAGCCCACCAGGGGCTGGTTCCCCTCCCTACTTCAGCCCACGGGGCCCCTCGGGATAGGTGGCCCCACCCGGCGGACCCCCGGGACCCTTTCGGTGGTCCCGGTACAATACCGGTGACCCCTGAAACTTTCCCGATGGCCGAAACAGCACTTCCTATATATAATTCTTCACCTCCGGACCATTCCGGAACTCCTCGTGATGTCCGGGATCTCATCCGGGACTCCGAAAAACTTTCGGGTTACTGCATACTCATGTCTCTACAACCCTAGTGTCACCGAACCTTAAGTGTGTAGACCCTACGAGTTCGGGAGACATGCAGACATGACCGAGACGCCTCTCCGGTCAATAACCAACAGCGGGATCTGGATACCCATGTTGGCTCCCACATGCTCCTCGATGATCTCATCGGATGAACCACGATGTCGAGGATTCAATCAATCCCGTATACAATTCCCTTTGTTAATCGATACGCTACTTGCCCGAGACTCGATCGTCGGTATCCCAATACCTCGTTCAATCTCGTTACTGGCAAGTCACTTTACTCGTACCGTAATGCATGATCCCGTGACCAGACACTTGGTCACATTGAGCTCATTATGATGATGCATTACCGAGTGGGCCCAGAGATACCTCTCCGTCATACGGAGTGACAAATCCCAGTCTTGATTCGTGCCAACCCAACAGACACTTTCGGAGATACCCGTAGTGCACCTTTATAATCACCCAGTTACGTTGCGACATTTGGCACACCCAAAGCACTCCTACGGTATCCGGGAGTTGCACAATCTCATGGTCTAAAGAAATGGTACTTGCCATTTGGAAAAGCTCTAGCGAAACGAACTACACGATCTTTGTGCTATGCTTACGATTGGGTCTTGTCCATCACATCATTCTCCTAATGATGTGATCCCGTTATCAATGACATCCAATGTCCATAGTCAGGAAACCATAACTATCTATTGATCAACGAGCTAGTCAACTAGAGGATCACTAGGGACTTGTTGTGGTCTATGTATTCACACATGTATTACAATTTCCGGATAATACAATTATAGCATGAACAATAGACAATTATCATGAACAAAGAAATATAATAATAACCATTTTATTGTTGCCTCTAGGGCATATTTCCAACAGTATCTACTATACGTCTCATGTTCGACCTTTTGGTCTCTTGTATTCCGAGGCCATGTCTGTACATGTTAGGCTCGTCAAGTCAACCTAAGTGTTTCGCGTGTGTAAATTTGGCTTACAGCCGTGCGAACGTCAGAATCTATCACAACCGATCATCACGTGGTGCCTCAAAACAACGAACTTTCGCAACGGTGCACAGTTAGGGGGAACACTTTCTTGAAATTTTAGTGAGGGATCATCTTATTTATGCTACCGTCGTTCTAAGCAAATAAGATGTAAACATGACAAACATCACATGCAAATCATAAAGTGACATGATATGGCCAATATCATTTTGCGCCTTTGATCATCATCTTCGAGGTGCGGCATGATCACCTTCGTCATCGGCATGACACCATGATCTCCATCATCGTGTCTCCATGAAGTTGTCTCGCCAACTATTACTTCTACTACTACGGCTAACGGTTAGCAATAAAGTAAAGTAATTACATGGCGTTGTTCAATGACACGCAGGTCATACAATAAATTAAGACAACTCCTATGGCTCCTGCCGGTTGTCATACTCATCAACATGCAAGTCATGATTCCTATTACAAGAACGTGATCAATCTCATACATCACATTCTTTTGGCCATATCACATCACATGGCATACCCTGCAAAAACAAGTTAGATGTCCTCCAATTGTTGTTGCATGTTTTACGTGGCTGCTACGAGTTTCTAGCAAGAACGTTTCTTACCTATGCAAAGCCACAACAGTGATATGCCAATTGTTATTTACCCTTCATAAGGACCCCTTTCATCGAATCCGATCCAACTAAAGTGGGAGAGACTGGCACCCGCTAGCCACCTTATGCAACAAGTGCATGTCAGTCGGTGGAACCTGTCTCACATAAGTGTACGTGTAAGGTCGGTCCGGGCCGCTTCATCCCACAATACCGTCGAAACAAGATAGGACTAGTAACGGTAAGCATATTAAACAAATCATCGCCCACAACTACCAGTGTTCTACTCGTGCATAGAATCTACGCAATAGACCTAGCTCATGATGCCACTGTTGGGGAACGTAGCAGAAATTCAAAATTTTCTACGCATCACCAAGATCAATCTATGGAGATTCTAGCAACAAGAGAGAGGGGAGGGTATCTTCATACCCTTGAAGATCGCGATGCGGAAGCGTTACAAGAACGCGGTTGGAGGAGTCGTACACGCGGCGATTCAGATCACAGTCGATTCCAATCTAAGCACCGAACAACGGCGCCTCCGCGTTTAACACACGTGCAGCCCGATGACGTCTCCCGTGCCTTGATCCAGCAAGGAGGAGGGAGAGGTTGAGGAAGACACCTCCAACAGCAGCATGACAGCGTGGTGGTGGTGGAGCAGCGTGGTTTCCAGTAGGGCTTCGCCAAGCACTACGGAGGACGAGGATGTGGAGAGGTAGGGTTGCACCGAGAGAGAGAGAGAGACTCGTGTCTTTGGCAGCCCCCAAAACCCCACTATATATAAAAGGAGGGGAGGAGGGTGCGCCCCCTCTAGGGTTCCCACCCCTAGTGGGGGCAACCCTAGATGGGATGGAGGGGGGGCGACCAAGAGGGGGAGAGAGGGGGCGCGCCCTAGGGTGGGCCTTTAGGCCCATCTGCGCCTAGGGTTTCCCCTCTCCCCTCCTAGCTGCGCCTTGGGCCTTGGTGGGAGGCGCACCAGCCCACTCAGGGGCTGGTCCCTTCCCACTCTTGGCCCATGCAAGCCTCCGGGGCTGGTGGCCCCTCCCGGTGGACCCCCGGAACCCTTCCGGTGGTCCCCCTACATTACCGGTGACGGCCGAAATACTTCTGGTGGCCAAAACCTCACTTCCTATATATTATTCTTTACCTCCGAACCATTCCGGAACTCCTCGTGACGTCCGGGATATCATCCGGGACTCCGAACAACATTCGGTAACGACATACAAACTTCCCTTATAACCCTAGCATCATCGAACCTTAAGTGTGTAGACCATACGGGTTCGGGAATCATGCAGACATGACCGAGACAACTCTCCGGTCAATAACCAACAGCGGGATCTGGATACCCATGTTGGCTCCCACATGTTCCACGATGATCTCATTGGATGAACCACGATGTCGGGGATTCAAGCAATCCCGTATGCAATTCCCTTTGTCAATCGGTACGTTACTTGCCCGAGATTCGATCGTCGGTATCCCAATACCTCGTTCCATCTCGTTACCAGCAAGTCACTTTACTCGTTCCGTAATGCATGATCCCGTGACCAACTACTTAGTCACATTGAGCTCATTATGATGATTCATTACCGAGTGGGCCCAGAGATACCTCTCCATCATACGGAGTGACAAATCTCAGTCTCGATTCGTGTGTACCCAACAGATACTTTCGGAGATACCTGTAGTGCACCTTTATAGACACCCAGTTACGTTGTGACGTTTGGTACACCCAAAGCATTCCTACGGTATCCGGGAGTTGCACAATTGCATGGTCTAAGGAAATGATACTTGACATTAGAAAAGCTTTTAGCAAATGAACTACACGATCTTGTGCTATGCTTAGGATTGGGTCTTGTCCATCACATCATTCTCCTAATGATGTGATCCCGTTATCAATGACATCCAATGTCCAGGGTCAGGAAACCATAACCATCTATTGATCAACGAGCTAGTCAACTAGAGGCTCACTAGAGACATGTTGTGGTCTATGTATTCACACATGTATTACGGTTTCCAGTTAATACAATTATAACATGAACAATAGACAATTATTGTGAACAAGGAAATACAATAATAACCATTTTATTATTGCCTCTAGGGCATATTTCCAATAGGGCGGCCCACCACAGGCGGCGCCCCTCGCTGTTCTGTCTGCCCCTGACCACCGGCGCCTCGTTGGTGGAGGTGATTCGATGCGCTTACCGGTGTTGGAAGTACGCCACCCACGCCTCGTGGTTGCCGGCGGCGTACTGCGGGAGGGCCCGCTGCTTGTCCGTCAGCGACACCCGAACGCGGGCGACCTCGGCGGCGAAGAGGTCGGGGCGCGCGTCGACGTTGGGCACCAGGGGGATGGGGACGCCGCCGACGCTGAGCCTCCAACCCGACGGCCCGACGCGCATGTCGGGAGGCGCCGAGATGTTGGCCTCGAAGAGCAGGTAGGCCTCCCAGCCGTGGAGGGAGCGGCGGCCGAAGCCGTTTGCCGCCGCCCCATCGTCGGGGAACCGCTTGGCCATTGTCTCGGGGGAGGAGGGCTCGGGGGAGAGAGGGGGAAGAAAGGTGGAGCTCCGCGGCGGTGCGCGGGGAGAGAGGCGGAGAGCTCGATGGTGGGGCTGTGGGCGGGTGTGACCAGAGGCGAGGGAGAGGCCTAGCTTTTATAGCCGAGCGCCATGTGTACGCATGGCGGAAGGGGAGCCGATTGACAAGCCTCAGCTGCCCAGCCGCCAGTATAGGAGCCCAGCAGCGCCTCCTTCCGTCGAGCAGCCGGTTCCACCAGCAACGCTCCCTCCCTGGAGCAGCCGCTCCCGTCCAGAAGCGCTGCCGCCCAGAGCTACGCCGGTGACCAATCCATAGGGAGGTAGCCACCATTCCTTCGTCCTTCCTCCCTCTTCCCTCACCCCCCTCTCCCCTTCCTCTTGCATCCTCTGTTTGTTATTTTTTTCCTGATTTTTGTATTGGATGAGTAATTGCTGTAGATTTGATACTGGGAGAATGTAATGATGAATATTTCTTGATGAGTACTTGCTGCGTGATTTTTCCAGTGCTTGTGAAAGGATTTTGCTTAATCGGTATTTGTGATAATGCTTGTAGAGGCAAATGTTTACAGTTTAATTTTTTCAGAGGAGCAAATGTTTTGGTTTAAACATGTTAGCACTTAGCAGTGGAACATGCAATGACTGACAATACACGAAAAGGAAAATATTAAGTTGTTTTATCTGCACCGGCTTGACCTGAAGTCAAAGCTTAGTAGTAACATGCAATTTGAGAGAGCAGGAGCTTTGTCTTTTATACTGGTCGAAATTGGTTAACACATTAGTACTAGTGGTATTGTTGGCATGATAGATGCCCCAAAGCTTGTTTATGATTTGGAATATAGTGGTACTGTTACACTGTGTTGTTGATTTTAACAGTCAAACCTAAAATATTACCGCTTAAAGTGATTGTTTCTCCTTTTGCATGTTAACTTATCGATCTTCAGGTTCCACCTTTCGTGTTATGCCATGATAGATGTATAGCTAACTAATGATTTGATGTGCTGCTCCATATTTATTTTAAACTTACTAAAAGTCTAATTCTATCCACTTGGAACTTGGAGTTGGAACAGGGCATCAACATTGTCAATTGGAGAGGCTTGGAGCTTCTTCGGCGTCCACAGTAGGGCACACAAGAAGGTAATCTGCTGTTCCTAGCTTCTATAATTTTTTTGTGAATTAAAAAAATAGTAAAACCTATCCCTGTATTGGCGCTTTTCCAAAATGGCGAATTACCTATGCGTATAGGTCCGATACTGATACATGTAATCCTCATCGGTGCATTTAGGCATGCATTTCATTTTGATAGTTACAGAATGTAATGCCTTTGCAGTATCATAGATTTAGTTTCTTTTTTGCTGCTAGATGGCGATACAATTCATTTACATGCAGCTGGTCTTTTCATTGAACATTACAGATGTAACTTATTAGCAACATCATAGATGTAGTTTTTTGTTGACATGTCATATTTGTTGTCAGTTTTTTTAAGGTGGACCACCCTGTTTCAAAATCCTTGATCCGCCACTGAGCGGCTCCCACCAGCAGTGTCTCCCTCCCTGGAGCAGCCGCTCCCACCCAGCAACACCGCCGTCCGGAGCTACACCGGCGACCAGTCCATTGGCAGGTGGCCACCACTCTTTCGTCCTTTCTCCCTCTTCCCCAATCCCCTCCCTCCTTCCTCTTGCATCCTGCGTTTGTTTATTTATTTTCCTGGATTTTGTATTGGATGAGCCATTGCTGTAGATTTGATATTGGTAGAATATAATGATGATTATTTCTTGATGAGTACTTGCTGCATGATTTTTCCAGTGCATTCGAAATGATTTTGCTTGATAGGTGTTTGTGATAGTGCTGTAGTAGCAAATGTTTACAAATTGTAGTTTGGATTTTTTCAAATGAGCAAATGTTTTGGTTTAAACATGTTAGCAGTGAAACATACAATGACTGATGATATATGAAAAGAAAAAGATTAAGTTGTTTTATCTGCACCGTCTTGACCTGAAGTCAAAAGCTTAGCAGCAACATGCAATTTGAGAGAGCAGGAGCTTTGTCTTTTATACTGTCCGAAATTGGTTAACACGTTAGTACTAGTGGTATTGTTGGCATGGTAGATTCCCCAAATCTTGTTTATGATTTGGAATATAGTGATACTGTTATGCTGTGTTGGAAGGGGAGCCTTGGCGCAGTGGTAAAGCTGCTCCCTTGTGACCATGAGGTCACGGGTTCAAGTCCTGGAAACAGCCTCTTACAGAAATGTAGGGAAAGGCTGGGTACTATAGACCCAAAGTGGTCGGAACCTTCCCCGGACCCTGCGCAAGCGGGGGCTACATGTACCGGGCTGACCTGTTATGCTGTGTTGTTGATTTTAACAGTCAAACCTAAAATATTACCGTTTATAGTTAATTGTCTCCTTTTGCATGTTAACCTATTGATCTTCAGGTTCCACCTTTCGTGTTATGCCATGATAGATGTACAGCTAACTAATGATTTGGTGTGCTGCTCCATATATATTTTAAACTTACTATTCAAGTCTAATTCTATCCCTTTGGAACTTGCAGTTGGAAAAGGGCATCAACATTCTCAATTGGAGAGGCTTGGAGCTGCTTCAGCATCCACAGTAGAGCAAACAAGAAGGTAATCTGCTGTTCCTAGCTTCTATACATTTTTTTTGTGAATCAGCAAAAGAGTAAAACCTATCCCTGTATTGGTGCTTTTCCCAAATGGCAAATTACGTATCCGTATAGGCCCGATACTGATACATGTAATCCTCATCGGTGCAATTTAGGCATGCATTTCATTTTGATAGTTACAGAATGTAATGCCTTTGCAGTATCATAGATGTAGTTTCTTTTTTGCTGCTAGATGGCGATACAATTCATTTACATGCAGCTGGTCTTTTCATTGAACATTACAGATGTAACTTATTAGCAACATCATAGACATAGTTTTTTATTGACATGTCATATTTGTTGTCAGTTTTTTAAGGTGGACCACCCTGTTTCAAAATCCTTGATCCGCCACTGAGCGGCTCCCACCAGCAGCGTCTCCCTATCTGGAGCAGCCGCTCCTGCCCAGCAACGCCGCCGCCCGGAGCTGCGCCGGCGACCAGTCCATTGGCAGGTGGCCACCACACTTTCGTCCTTCCTCTTCCGGTCTTCCCACATCCCCTCTGTCCTTCCTTTTGCATCCTGTGTTTGTTTATTTTTTTCCTGATTTTTGTATTGGATTAGCACTTGCCATAGATTTGATATTGGTAGAATATAATGATGATTATTTCTTGATGAGTACTTGCTGCATGATTTTTCCAGTGCATGTGAAAGGATTTTGCTTTGATAGGTGTTTGTGATAATGCTTGTAGTGGCAAATGTTTACAAATTGTAGTTTGAATTTTTTCAGATGAGCAAATATTTTGGTATAAACTATAAACATGTTAGCAGTGAAACATACAATGACTGATGATATATGAAAAAGGAAAAGATTAAGTTGTTCTATCTGCACCGTCTTGACCTGAAGTCAAAGCGTAGCAGCAACATGTAATTTGAGAGAGCAGGAGCTTTGTCTTTTATACTGTCCGAAATTGGTCAACACATTAGTACTAGTGGTATTGTTTGTATGATAGATGCCCCATATCTTGTTTATGATTTGGAATATAGTGGTACTGTTACGCTGTGTTATTGATTTTAACTGTCAGATAAAATATTACCGTTTAAAGTGATTGTTTCTCCTTTTGCATGTTAATCTATTGATTTCAGGTTCCACCTTTTGTGTTATGCCATGATAGATGTACAGCTAACTAATCATTTGATTAAACATTACAGATGTTTTTTATTAGCAACATCATATACATAGTTTTTTGTTGACAAGTCATATTTGTTGTCAATTCTTTTAAGGTGGACCACCCTGTTTCAAAATCCTAGATCCGCTACTGAGCGGCTCCCACCAGCAACGCCGCCGCCCGGAGCTACGCCAGCGACCAGTCCATAGGCAGGTAGCCACCACTGCTTAGTCCTTCCTCCCTCTTCCCGCATCCCCTCCCTCCTTCCTCTTGCATCCTCTGCCTGTTCAATTTTTTTCCTGATTTTTGTATTGGATAAGTACATGTTGTAGATTGATATCGAGGGAATATAGTGATGATTATTTCCTGAGTACTTGCTGCATGATTTTTCCAGTGCCTATGAAAGGATTTTGCTTAATAAGTGTCTGTGATAATGCTTGTACAGGCAAATGTTTACAAATTGTAGGTTTATTTTTTCAGATGAGCAAATGTTTTGGTTTAAACATGTTAGCAGTGAAACATGCAATGACTGACGATATATGAAAAGGAAAAGATTAAGTTGTTTTATCTGCACCGTCTTGACATGAAATCAAAGCTTAGCAGTAACATGCAATTTGAGAGAGCTGGAGCTTTGTCTTTTATACTGTCCGAAATTGGTTGACCATTAGTACTAGTGGTATTGTTGGCATGATAGATGCCGCATATCTTGTTTATGATTGGGAATATAGTGGTACTGTTATGCTGTGTTGTTGATTTTAACTGTCGGACATAATATTACCGTTTAAAGTGATTGTTTCTCCTTTAGCATGTTAATCTATTGATTTCAGGTTCCACCTTTTGTGTTATGCCATGATAGATGTACAGCTAAGTAATGATTTGATGCGCTGCTCCATATTCATTTTAAACTTACTAAAATTCTAATTCTGTCCCTTTGGAACTTGGAGTTGGAACAGGGTATCAACATTGTCAATTGGAGAGGCTTGGAGTTGCTTCGGCATCCACAGTAGATCAAACAAGAAGGTAATCTGCTGTTCCTATCTTCTATATATTTTCTTGTGTGAATTAAAAAAAAATAGTAAAACGTATCCCTGTATTGGCGCTTTTCCAAAATGGCGAATTACCTATCTGTATAAGCCCTATACTGATGCATGCAATCCTCATCGGTGCATTTTAGGCATGCATTTCATTTTGATGGTTACAGAATGTAATGCCTTTGCAGTATCATAGATGTAGTTTCTTCTTTGCCGCTAGATGGGATACAAATCATTTGGATGCAGCTTGTTTCTTCATTAGCAGTGCAACATGCAATGACTGATGATATATGAAAAGTAAAAGATTAAGTTCTTTTATCTGCACTGTCTTGACCTGAAGTCAAAGTTTAGCAATAACATGCAATTTGAGAGAGTAGGAGCTTTGTTTTTTGTACTGGCCGAAATTGGTTAACACGTTCGTGTTAGTGGTATTGTTGGCATGGTAGATGCCCCAAATCTTGTTTATGATTTGGAATATAGTGGTACTGTTACACTGTGCTGTTGATTTTAACAGTCAAACCTAAAATATTACCGTTTAAAGTGATTGTTTCTGCTTTTGCATGTTAACCTCTTGATCTTCAGGTTCCACCTTTCGTGTTATGGCATGATAGATGTACAACTAACTAATGATTTGATGTGCTGCTTCATATATATTTTAAACTTACTACTAAAGTCTAATTCTATCCCTTTGGAACTTGGAATTGGAACAGGGCATCAACATTGTCAATTGGTGAGGCTTGGAGCTGCTTCAGCATCCACAGTAACAAGAAGGTAATCCACTGTTCCTAGCTTCTATCCTTTAAAAAAAAAAATAGAAAATAGTAAAACGTATCCCTGTATTGGCGCTTTTCCAAAATGGCGAATTAGCTATCCGTATAGATCCGATATACTTATACATGTAGTCCTCATCGATGCATTTTCGGCATGCATTTCATTTTAATAGTTACAGAATTTAATGCGTTTGCAGTATCATAGATGTAGTTTCTTTTTTGCCGCTAGAGGGGATATAATTCATTTTGATGCAGCTGGTTTTTTCATTCAACATTAATGTAATTTATTAGCAACATCATAGACATAGTTTTTTGTTGACATGTCATATTTGTTGTCTATTATTTTTAAGGTAGATGACCCTGTTTAAAATCCTAAATCCGCCCATGCCCATTCTAGTTGGTTTAGGTTAGATTGAGTTGTGTCATGTATGTTACTTAATTTGTTTAGTGGGCTGCATTAATTCACAATGGGGATGAAGGGTGTACAGGATGTCGAAGACAAGGCCCGACTGGAGACTTCACTGCAGAGCGGCGGCTCATAGGCGTAGCGTTCTTGCTGTCATTGTGTTCAGGGCAGACAGGCGGCGTGTCGATTCAGGGTCCGGTTTTGTGATTAAAAGGGATGACCAGGCTCAGCAGTCCATTGTCCTGACCTCTCACCACTTCTTGGGCATAGTGGCGGCTGGCGATTTTTTATGTGTGAGGGTGATGATTCCGGCGGGAGTTCAGGAGCTAGTCGCCAATATCATTCACCAGAACGCCGCAATGGACGTTGCCATCCTCCGGGTGCCTGGATTGATGAGTGTGCCACCACTGCCTTTTGCACCGAGGGACATCGCAATCGGGCAAAGAGTCATCGCAATCGGGCACTGCGACCCGGAGGATCTCTTTGATGAATTGAGCTTTACAAGGATCCCTGCTACCTCACCAGGGCGTGTCAGGTACATATTTCATTATTGCTGTTTAAAATCTCTAGTTTGTCTACGATACTTATGTTTAAGTATCTATTTTGTTTGTTTGAAGGCCGGAGTTTATTGTCCACATCAAAACTTCTCAAGGTATCAGACTCTATCATGTTATCCTTGATTGTGTCTCTATGCACGGTATGTCGGGTGGACCCGTTATGTCGTCGAGGGGTGTTATTGGGATGATCGATTCCGGTCAACATGGCATAACACAGGCTGTTTCCCCCGTGACAATCCTTCAGGTCATTTTCTTTTTATTTGAGTTCAGTCATAATTTTAACTCACTCTAGCCTGATCTATGATCCTTCAATCCTTCAGGTCTTGAGGCGTCACCTTGGTCTTCCACCCCAGGTAAGATAATTCTTTGTTTACACAACTCATTCTGCTGTATGTTGCTTTCATGTACACACACTTTTTTTTTTTTGCAATTCAAAGAGCTATATTGATCAAGGCGGGGTGTTACAGTCCTTGGTACAGACAAGCCTCTAGAAATCTAGGAATATAGTTTATTCAAAGGCTATCTGGGCTAGCTTGCATTGCACATAGGTGTGCAAGTTCATTAGCTGTTCTACCAACATAAGATAAAACGAAGGACTCAAAATCCCCCGAAAGCTCTTTGATTTCCTGAAGCACACCAGCAATCTCAGAACGCTCAAAGTTATTGGAGTTCAACAGCTTTGAAATTTCCATGGCATCTGTTTCAACGACAATGTTCCGGAGACCCATATTGCCTGCAAGTCAGACTCCATCCCTGATTGCCAACGTCTCCATAATGTTCGTGCCTGGGCACGAATGAGTTTACCTTCATGATTGCGCACACCTACCCCAGTACTCCCTTGGAGACGATCAGCCGAGTGACTTGCGTATACATTCAGCTTACTGTAATTATTTTCCGGAGGTAGCCACTTGTCTTGGGCCTTAGCAGGCTTTTTCCTTCGTTCTGATGAGATTGCCAAATCCATAGTCACATCAGTCCATGTCAGACTTGCTCCAGTTCTGCAGACAGTTGTGGACAACCCCCTGAAGCTCCATACAGACTACCCAAATCATGACAGCCTGGTGTCCAAGACACATCAACCACCTGGCTATACCTATCATGTCTTGTCCATGCATTTTCAAACTGAAATGGTCTATTTAAACTGCCCTCATCCATCCAGTCTGACGACCTAACTGCAATCAGCAGAGTCCTCTATAGCCTGACTTTAGTGTTCCTTCCACATAGTAACCCAGATCATCAAATCTGCAGTAGTCCACCGTTCTCTAATCCCCTCCATCTTCCATTCCTCTCTAGCATTGCCACCAAATTGTTCAGATGCATACAACACTTGATTAAAATCTCCTGCACAAAGCCACGTATTGTTGTATTCCCTTCTCATAAACTTCAACAGATCCCAGCTCCTCTTCCTCTTGGATCTCTTCGGTTCACCGTAAAAGCCAGTAAACCTTCATTCTACCTCACCCAGGCTGTCGTTCCGGATCATGATGTCGATGTATGAAGTACTGAAAGATTTCAAGGACATCACCGGATCATTGTTCCAGTAGAGGACCAGACCACCACTCAAGCCTTCACTTTTAACACCAAACGCTTTGTTGAAACCAAATCTCCATTGAAGTTCCATCGAGGCAGGAGGTGCAGAGTCCAGCCAAATGACACGGCCACACCCCTCCACGGATTCTTTCTTGCCAACAATGCCCAGGTCGCCGGAATCAAAGAAAGCTGCTGCATAACTTGCAAGCATCGCTCCCGGTTGCATGAGCTGCGGCCCAAATGCAATGCCCGCGTCCTCAGCTGTTGTCGGACCATCGAATCCAGCCCAAGGCTCCCAGGCGCCATCCGTGTGGACCCGAGAAGACCACTGGGACCAGCATCGGAGCCTGTATGAAATTAACGCCTCAGTTTGACAGAGATGAGGCGATTGAGGACAGAGAAGCTGGCTGGGAAGGAGGGTTAGAGGAAAAATGGAGGGAAGAGGAAAGAAGAGGGATCCAGGGGAGAAGGAATGGTAGAATAAGGGGATCTGGACAGAGTCGCGACGAGAAGGGGCGGAGGAGAGCTTCGTTAATGAGAGAAGAGAGGATGTGGAGACCTACAAAGGAAGGAGGAAGAGCTTGAAGGATAAAATCTGGGAAAAGGCTGGATCGGAGGGGGAATCAACTGGGGATGGAGATCAGGAGGAAGAGAAGTACGGCGGATTGCCAATCGCCGACATATCGCCACGCAGAGCTGTGCGGGGTTCGAGTCCTAGAAAAATGCACGCACACACTTGGTCAAGTAACAGATACACTGGAAGAACACATGCACACAGAGGACTTGTGGTACAGTACAGGCAAAGACAAACCAATTCCTTAATAGTAATACAAGTGGCCCAATTAGCTAGCTACTACCCTTAGGCCTATGTAAACCGGTTTGTTCCTGCTGCTCCCGGACGTGCCCAACTAGTTGGACCTGATAGCATATGAACACCTGCATGCACTCTACTACTGCCTTGCAATCAGCTCTCTACTCACTGCCGATCTGCCCAGAAGTAAAGCAGCGTGCATTTATCTTGCGTGGAATACTGACACATGCATAACCATCATTGAAAACGCAAATCAATAAGATTATTATCTCACTTGTGTGCTATACTTCTTTTCTATGTCAGGGCAATATGACAATGGAGCAGGTGATCGATTTGATCACATGATGTGCTGGCACTGCGCAAATATTGGAAAGAGCTAGCTTATGTACCCTGGTTTTAGTCGGCAACAGAGTTTTCTTCTCCTTTTTGGATTATTGGACAAGGGCTAGCTTATTTACCCCAGTTAAAAATGTGCAAATATTAGAACACCAGTTATTTGATCGTATCCTTGTCTATTATTCAATCCAGTTATCATTTTCTAAATGATTATTTAGTTACAGATATATGATTGAATGTTTAGTGGAGTTGAGTTACTGAACCATTCGCACTCATCTCATCGAACAGTACAAAACATTTCCCAAAATGTAATGTCCATCTCAGCTGGAATTGAGCAAACGTTCAGGTAGTTGCTGTTACAAAATTATTACTAGTGGGCTTTATACCAAAGCAACTCGTGAATATGGGCTTATACCAAAGTAACTCCAGAATATGAAGGGACCGAGCCTGAAGTTCAAAGGTCATCTCATATCTATACAAGGAATCTTTGTACCCATTTCCAGGAATAGGAGAGAAAACTGGTTCTATCTATGTTCATTGTCTCCTGTGTAGTTCTTCCTTCGTGTACTTGCGGGATGGGAGATGGGATCTTCTACTAATTCCTTGTGCCTCCTGCTCTTGGGAAAGGGTATAACGGATTAGGGATCCATAACTACGTCATATTACAACATGTTATCAGCAGCTCTCCTTTGGGTTAAGGTATGTCAATGATCGCCCCAAAGGTTGGATTCGGATGGTTCGGTGAAACTATCATGTCTATGATTATTGCATAGAATTTTTACCATACACGTTGGAACTACTGTGTGTAGCACCACAGTTTGCTTATGATAAGAGTAACTAGATCGGAAATGCGCCTTGGCGCGTGATGCCTAGCTGAACGTTTTATCCCAGCTTTTAAACAAACCGCAATACTGTTGCTATTTGGTATAGGATCATTTGTCAAAGTCATGGAAGAAGGCAAGGCAATCACATGTACAAAATGCAAAGCAACCATGATGGATTTTGTAGTAGAACCATTCGTCCCGAAGTTCATGAGGAATGTAAATATATATTTTTCCAAAAGCGAGACCAGACTATCAATCCACATCAAGTTTGATACAATGTACTTCTCATGCAGCAAAATCAATCCACATCAGCAATGCAAGACAAAGAACCTATGTAGTTCCACGGAAGCATATTTTTTGGATAGATCCACGAGATTTAGTTAGTGGCAACAGGAGGATAAAGAAGTAAACTGTACTATTGGTAGCTACTACAATGTCCAAATGGAATAATCTAACGATCAGATCCACTTGTACATATTTGAGCCCTCTGTTCAATATGTACCATATAAGTTAGGCATCGCCCAACCCGGGCGATCGGAGGGAACCCAGCCGCCGGTGGCTCACCACCCCTCCTCGTGCCTGCCCCTGCGTCGGCGTCGCCGTTGCCGGATACTGATTTATATAGTTCTTCTATGGCATAAAGTGATGCAATCTATTGCCAAAGTAGGAATGGTTCATAGTAGAACCATATAAATTTGGCGGCAAATGAGTAAGAATATCAGCCCTCTATTCTAGCCAAATTAAGGAGCTCGCTAAGGCATGGTGCTGCACAATCTTAATACCAATTTTCCCTGCTACAATGTAATGAAGCCTTGAAACTACATATACCAAGATATTCGCCAACCCATTCAGAATATATACCAATGTAATGAAGAGGGAACAATTAATTTTGATACAGAACATGCACTTGTGAATTGGCCGGTAATATGAAGGTGCTGTATTGGAATTTTACCTTCGCTTTCAGTGACACATATAAGATAATCTTCCCTCGACCCTTTCATGATGTGGTTGCTGCCGGTGCTCTAGGATGAACACAGTTTTCATAATACTAATTTTGAAATAAGAAAACCTTATCATTGTGAAATATAAACAGAAGAAAAAGCAAATATATGAAAATTGTTAAAGTTTGAGTGAAATTTTAGAAACTGAAATGGCATGTGAAATATATTTTTCTCTACATTCTTCATATAAGCATAGTAAAGAGAAATGTAACCATAAACTTGCCCTATTGGATATATCCTATATATTTTCTAAAATAGAGTATGTATCAAACAGAAGTCAGAACAAAGGGAATATGCATCAAATATGATTTCACCTAGATTCCTCCTGTACACTTCACAAAAAAGATAGTTTTGGCTTGCTTTTCATAAAAACAGCAGTGGGGCCTTATCCTACTTGTACAGCTAAAAAATATATATGAATTCACCCCACTCAAAGAAGTACACCTTTTTTTTTAGGAAATCAAAGTGTAAATCAACCATACCTGTAGGTAAAACAGAATTGGAGATTACATAGCAGAAAGAGTTCCATGATAAAAATTGTGAAGTAACATTAGGACATGGATGAAAATTAGACACCGTTACACAACTACTACTATAGTTGACCAAAATAGAGAATAGCCTAAGATCCACTGGTCCAGCTCTATGAGAAACACATAAATGAGAACTTGCAAAGTGAAGTTGTCACCTGTTGCGCCATCTTCAAATGGACCATCCACTTGTGCATCATCATCATCTGCTGGTGGTGGTGAGGATTGAGCTCCAGGAGCCCCGCCATTGCTAAGTTTTTTAGAATCTCCTGCAACAAAAATGGGAAGGTTATTTAACATAAAAAAATACAACAATGCAAGGAGCTTCCAAGAGAAGGATGACATGTGAGATTCAGCAATCCATGTAACCAGAGTAGTTGGCATCATTTGTAGGACTTTTGTAATCACATATCACTTTCTAACTCAGTTACATGGGAAGTTAGAAAGTGATATGTGATTACAAAAGAATACATGGAAATAAAAGCATTCTAGTAATTGGTTAATAAAAGCATTTCTCTTTTTGTCTACAATCTACCTGGGTCTAAAAATACAAAAGAAGTTTCAGAGTCCTAATTAAAGTTTCCCCTGATTGAGTAGTCCTTCAGAAAAAACTGCAAAAGTAATTGGCTAATAAAAGCATTTTAGTACTATATATATGAACGTATATGTGGTATATCTGTACCAGAAACATAAGAATTAGCTCTCCTGTATAAGGGAGAAGATGGACATTGTAGGTTTATAGTTGTTCTGTATGGCACAACCTTGACATCCAGAGAAGGAAAATATGGCATGTACACAACACATCTTCTCTATTTATCCACTCCACAACAGACAATTATCCTGTTAAACTACTCTGTTAAACTTCCTTTTACACAATTTTATCATACAACCACAATTAGTTATCTGCTTAGTGGGGTATATGCAAAATAAAGTCAGAAAACATATGTTTAATTTGTAGAAAGAAGCAAAACCACCTTGCATTGAGTCTATCTAATTATCTAAGCTGATCCAAAAACAAACTGAACGACTGTGAACTAACTTAAATAACATAGACATAAGCCTTTTAACAACAATTAGTTATACTAATATAATGTGAAAGCGGAACGGAGAGATAATACGTAAGTATTGTTTAAACAAAGCAACATGATCCAAAGTTCTCATCCTTGGAGGGGAGTTCATACCTGCAGAGGTGGATCTCAGGTCGGTGTGGGTGGCACGAATCGGTCCGGTGAGCTGCGCGCTGCTCAGGGGCGGCACATGATCCAGCGAGCCGCGTGGTGCTCAAGGGCGGGGAACGGCGAGGGAGAAGAGGGGTGGCTGGAAAAGCAGTGTGCCGCCGGCGGGCAAGCTGGAGGAGCGGTGGCTCAAATCATAAATCAGAGACCAGTATCAGCGATGCCACTACTCCAAACAGGAGTCCAATTACACGCTACTTCCTCCGTCCGGGTTTATTAGGCCTAAAGACAACTTCTCTTAAACCAAGATACATAGTAATTTACTCACATTAATTTCTTCTATTCCACTTCCAATGCACTCTCTCACATGCATGCAGTCAATGAAAAAGCACACATGAAGTGTATTAATTTTTCAGCCATGGCACCAACAACAGTGCTTTCAATGCAACCAATAAAATGGTTACATGCATGCACCTTTCCAAAAAGGGGCCTTATAAAAGGGGACATGCTTGTGATGTTGAGAGGCACAATAAACCCGGACGGAGGGAGTACTAACTATAGTTCCCCATATAATAAATAGTCGAATTTCTTTTGAAGACGTAGACCTCAAAATACACACATTGAGTACTCATGTGCTGGGTAGTGACAGCGACTCGTTTCATGTGCAATGAAAATACAGAGGTGTTCTCCAAATAAATGAATATAGCAGCTTTCTAAGAAAGAAAGAAAAATGTGCATACACAAAGGCACAAACTATATGCACTGAATACTCGAGTTACATGTCAGGCACTCGAGTTACATGTCAGCTGTAGTGCTTGTTTCATGCAACGAACTGACTGAAGGGAAACCAGCTGAGAACAAGACAGATAAACACACGTGAAAATAGCATAAGAACGCATGAACAGACTCTGTTCTACCGGATATGCATATTAGCCATGTAAAGCCTGATAAAAGAAATTTTGATCTGACTAATAAAAACAGTAAAGAATCCCAAGGCCAAAGCACACCCTGAACATTAACTTGCATATTGGCAGCAAAGTAGAACTACCAAAATCAACCCAATAACTAATTAGGCCAAACACTGTAGGAGACAAACATGTTTATAGCTAACAATAGTTTGCATTCATAGGGAAAACCGATCTCTAACTTAGTACCCTATATTGTACAACCATGCATCTCATCTCAAAACTTAGTACCCTATATTGTACAACCATGCATCTCATCTCAAAGACCATTCAAGTTTATTCATGTCATGCTTGAAATATATATCTGTTACTACATGGACAAAACATTGGTATGAGAGAGAAGAAATCTTTACCTAAGAGAGAGAAGAAATCCTAACCAGACTAAATCAAGGACCAAGAACAAACAATAAAAGATCAAGAACAACTTATATGCAATAAAGGCATAAGAGAGAATAAATCTTTACATAAGACAACTATAAACACTGGAGCATAAGTAAGCAACGCCTTTAAATACAAATAAAAAGGGTTCGGTGTTCATTGCATAGTGAGCTCAGATTCGCCTTTCCTCGATCATATAACCTACCCCCATCATCTCTTATCACCGGATCAATATGTTTATACAATGGAGCTGCCCTGGTTATCACTCAACAAGAATGACCATCCAAGAACAGATCAATAGGTATCACAGGATAAAAAGGATTCTAGAGACAACAGGGAGGATCCAACTTGATACCCACAGTGCCTCGATTGCTCAAAGGCACACTTATTTCAGCCACAGTTAGTTATCATCGCCCTAGCACGAACGCCACTGCCATAGACAAAGCGAAATGACGAGAATACCCTCGGGGGGCACTGGAATTACGCGTGGTGGCAGGCTGGAGTGAAACTATTCATTGCTAGAGCGCTCAGTTTTTATCCGACGGCCAAGAGCGTTGGGGAGGAGGATCGGACAGCTGAAAACGCATCAGGAAATCTATCGACGGCTGAAAGTGTCTGAGCTCTGAGGAGCCAAGTAAGGTGCTCCGTTTCTTATTTCTGGATCAATATAGCCATGGACATGTCCCATACAGTAGCCAAAGTAGAGGAGCAGGAGGAAGATGGAGCTCAGCGAGGGAGGTTGTAGCCGAGGCAGTACTTAGTGCGTGCCCGGGTTGCGCCTGAACGCCGTCCAACCGGCGAGCAACCTCGTCGGAATTGCGCCTTGCACCGTCCCGCTGACGAGCACAAACGCATCAAACAACCTGTGTAAGAAAGGCATCGCTGTTTATCGGAAACAATTATTTAGTAATTATTATTTAGCAGAATGACTAATAGGTAAGACATACAGGTGCAAAGATCTCATGCTCTCATGGTTGAGCCTGTCTTTTTTGAGAAAAGACACCCCCGAGTCCATCAACTCACCTAGCAGTAGCCCAAGAACGAGCTTGTCCTTCTCTCCCATTCCTTCAACGTCAATACTGGCGCAACCATACATCCAGAACCAGAAGATGATAGCTCAAGAATATAGTACATGTGCTATGCCACGCTGTATAAACCTACAGGAATCACAACAAACCCTCAAATATAATTTTCTGTACAACATCAGCAATAATAGTGTCAAGTGAAAGCAACCAGAATGGACAGTTCAGACACTACAGGCTACAGCCACCAAGAATGTACATCGCATTCACCCCCAAAAAAACTCAGTGGAATATTTTGGCAAGAAAATGTACTTGACCAGGCGATTCCATGGTACACTCAAGCACACATGCTAATTGCTAAGCTACAAATCATATGCTGTCAACAGCCATGTCCATCCAAGGAAAAAAGGACACATTCTGGCATGTTGTCGCTCGCAAGTGGCACAACTGTAGAACATTAAGACAGTTGTAAACAACAGGCAGTGACTACACCTAAGAGCAGAGAGGCCGGGTTTGAGCATCAATTACCGCCTTGTGCAACTTCTTGATGAGCGCCAATGGCTTCCTCTTAGCCCCCTCTGGAACCTATAACAACACCAAAGCATAGCACGTTCTTTCAGACAGACGCCTTCGCCTAGTTCAAAAGATAGCATAGAAAAATCATATAAATTAGGGATTGGTTCATAGCAGGACACTTCTGCTATGCCATAAAGAAACATATAAATCAGTTATCCATATAAATTAGGTGGTAAATGAGTAAGAATTGTAGCCCTCTGTTCAAAAGATAGCATGATACACCAAAAGCAAATCATAGCAGTAGTCCAAGATAACTGATTCATATGGTTCTTCAATGGCATACAATGGTGCAAACCATATAAATTAGGCGTCAAATGAGTAAGAACAGTAGACCTTTGTTCTAGTGAAATTAAGGAGCTCATTGAAGCATGGTGCTGCACTGCTGCTCAAGTGGTTGCGAAGGTGCCTAGTCGAAGAAAGGACACAACCAAGCAACACGCAGGTATATAAAATGTAAAAACAACTAACCACTTGATGTAAGCGAGCTACAATAAATAAACTCTTCTAAGGGCTACTCGAGTCAATCGACAACTCCCAGGATACTTCTTAAGGCTGTAAAACGACTTGACAGCAAGCTCCTACTTTTACATGAATTGTAGCAATGGCATATGATCAACAGGGAGAAATAACAACTCATGGAGGCGGACCACAACATATTGAGACCAGGAGTCACACCTCAGACCACAATAAGTAAGAGAAAACCAGAAGAAACAATTATGTTCCTTTGATTTGCCTCTTTATAAAGAATGTTTCTATTGTTTCTAGGAAGTATGTTGTCATCAAGCTTCTTGTTAGACTACCTAATTTTGATATCTACCAATGATGCATATCATTTTAGAAGACAAAATATCTTACCTTGGATCCATAAATGGCAATTGGCACTATTAGCGACACTACAATTTACTTCCACCCCCTCCACATTATCTTTCCCATCGAGCGATGCCGAGAACAATTCTCTGAACCTGAAATCGGAGAACATTTTTTAAAGAAAACTATTTACTAATCATAACCAGTAGTAAAGCTAGTGAGAACAATTAGTTCATGACCTAATGCAATATATCAACATAATTTCTTAACTGATAATACGAAGAAATAAAAACCTGATTTGGAGCGTACATACATGCTAGAATTATAAACACTACTAGGAAAAGGCCTACTAGTGGCGCACTAGTTTTGCCTACTAATGGCGCACTACTGGTGCGCCACTAGTATTTTTTACTAATGGCGCACCAGTGGTGCGCCATTAGTATCTGGTATACTAATGGCGCAACACTGATGCGCCATTAGTATAGGCCACTGGTGCGCCATTAGTATAGGCCACGGTGCGCCATTAGTATTTTTGAATTTTGAAGGCGGGAAAATAGTAGTGGCGCACCGTCTAACCCCCACCGTGCGCCATTGCTATTTTTGAATTTTGAATTTGGATCTGGATCGCGATTTTTTTGCCCATTTTTTGCTCGTTTTTTTGCTCATTTTTTTGCACGATATTATTTCAAATTTTGTTCCCGTTTTTGGATCTTGTACGTTCTTTTGCCGTGTTCTTTTGCCGGAGAGGAGTTTGCCGGAGAGGAGGAGGAGGAGGTGACCGCAGAGGCGCTCGCCTACATCGCCGGAGAGGAGGAGGAGGTCGCCGGAGAGGAGTTCACCGGAGCATCGGAGAGGAGGAAGGAGAAACCATGAGGGGATGGGAGGAGAGGAGGAAGGAGGAGCTCATCGAAGAGGAGGGAGGAGGAGCTCACCGGAGATGAGGGAGGAGGAGCTCACCGGAGAGGAGGGAGGAGAAACCGTGAGGGAAGGGGAGGGGAGGAGAGGAGGGAGGAGGAGGTCACCGGAGAGGAGGAGGAGGTCACCGGAGAGGAGGAGGAGGAGGTCGCCGGAGAGGAGGAGGGTAGTATGGTGGAGGAGAGAAGGGAAGATGGAGTAGAGGAGAGGAGGAGATGGAGTGGAGGAGAGGTGGAGTGGAGGAGAAGAATGAAGAGGTAAGGAGGAGAGGACACGCCCAGCCATATATACGGCATAGTAATGGCGCACCATGGGCAGGTGCGCCATTACTATTTTTTTATTTTTTTTATTTATTTTGAATTTTGAAGGCGAGAAGATACTAATGGCGCACCATGGGCAGGTGCACCATTAGTAACTTTTTTTTTATTTTTTTTATTTATTTTGAATTTTGAAGGCGGAAAGATAGTAATGGCGCACCATGGCTAAGTGCGCCATTAGTAAGTTTAAATTTTTTGCCTCTCCAGATCTTAAAAGCCCCGTATCTTTTTTTTCTGTTAGGCTTTTGAGGATTTTGAAAATGTTTAACGGAGTTCCCCCCGTTAAATTTGGATGTAATTTTTCGAGTAGATGATTTTTCATATAAAAAACTTTTTCATCCGAGTTCGTATGCAAAAGTTATGCCCATTTTTACAAATTCTCGAGAGATTTTGCAAAAAAGTCGAAAATTCATGTTTGTAAATTTTGCTCACAACTAGACCACATATCACATGTGAATCTTATTTTCTTTTATTTTTTTGACATTTCTATCATTTTCTATTGCTTTTTTTTGAAACTGAAAAGGCGGTCCAGGGGGTGCATTCGGGGGAATGTTTGGGACAAATTACTAATGGCACACTGTGGGATGGTGCGCCATTAGTAGTTTTTAAATATTTTTTTTATTAATGGCGCACCGTGGATGTGGTGCGCCATTAGTATTTGCACACTAATGACGCACCAACACATGGTGCGCCATTAGTATTTAGTAATGACGCACCACATGTACAGTGTGCCATTAGTGTCCATATTGGCTATAGCTGTTTTTGTAGTAGTGAAACTAGGAAGGTGAGTTCAGTAAACCGTAAGAATGCAATTCACAAATATTTCCTTCAAAGAAGAAAGAACAAAACATGATCTTCCTTTGGGAAGTGTATCTTGTAGCACGATTTACCTATGAATTATAAAGCTGAAGATAATCAAGTAAAACAAATACACAGCTCACCAATACCATGAGCAAGGTCCATGTCGCAGGACTCAGAAAAATATAATGCAATTTTTGTAGCACAAAGATATACACAGGAAAAATACATGAGCAAATCCTTCTATCAAAGGTCACAGAAAACAACAATATGAAATATATATGTTAGTTAGAAAATGTCTTGGTAGAACATATTCAGAACATCCATGTGCAGTAAAAAAAACTTGACCTTGCTGTAACCATCTCTGAACCTGACACTACAGTCTGAACCAAGGTAAAGGAATAACAATGAAAGGAATAGCAGGGGTGTTACAACTTACAACCATGGCCTCACCTACATGGATTTATAAAGTACCACTTCTATCGAGCTAACTATCATCATATCATGGCATTGGCATATACAACATGTGCAACTTTTTACTTGCTTATAACCAACAAACATCAGGATTTACCAAACCATTGACATGAGTTTTGGTGCTTCCGTGGACCAACCAGTGAACAATCAAAAATGGAGGAAGGGGCAAAGAGAACAGAAGCATCTAATGTACTTACACGGTACAGAGACACATTTTCTTACCCGGTGGAGGGAAGTGAGGTACATGGACGGAAGAAGGTGCCCACGCGAGGAGAGGACGGTGCCCGTGTTGCTGATGACTCGGTCTCCTCCAGTCTCTACGACTGGCGCCCCACCCGCCGAGTACCGAGGCGCGACGACAGCGCCCTGGACACCTCGGCCTCGCAGCCGTCCTTGCAGCCCCGATCCTCCTCCTCCCACCCTGAGCACCAGCGCGAGCGACGTCCTGCACTCCCCTCCCGGCAAAGGAGAGGGTCGCGCCATGCCGCCCGCGCCGCGTCCCCTACGCCGCCGCCGTTGCCTCGCCTCGCCATTCATCCTTCCCTCCCGCGGGAGCTGGGGCCGGGGCGGGGGATTAGGGTTTGGGCGGCGCCAGATCAGAGGCGGTGGGAGGAGGAGGACGTGAGGGGAGGAGGTCGGGCGGCGGCGGGGAAGGAGGCAGTAGTGGCAGCGCCAGGGGCGGGAGGAAGAGGAAGGGAGGTGGCTGCGTGGGAGGGAGGGAGGCAGCCGCGGGAGGACTGGAAGCGAGCGAGGGAGGATGCGGCGGCTAGGTTTCACCACGAGCGTTGCCTCCTTTTATACCTTCAGAAAGTGAAATGACGAGAATACCCTCGGGGCACTGGAATTACACGCAGTGGCAGGCCGGGAGTGCTATTCATTGCTAGAGCGCTGAGTTTTTATCCAACGACCGAGGGCGTTCGGGAGGAGGATCGGACGGCCGAAAACACATCAGGAAATCGATCCGACAGCCGAAAGTGCCTGAGCTCTGAGGAGCCTTGTGAGGTGCTTCGTTTCTTATCTCTGGATGTATGTATTTTTCTTTCTCTTAGCATACTTTTTTTTAGTTGGGACGGTTGATAACCCACAAGTGTAGGGGATCGCAATAGCTTTCGAGGGTAGAGTATTCAACCCAAATTTATTGATTCGACACAAGGGGAGCCAAAGAATATTCTTAAGTATTAGCAGTTGAGTTGTCAATTCAACCACACCTGGATAACTTAGTATCTGCAGCAAAGTATTTAGTAGCAAAGTAGTATGATAGTAATGGTAACAATGGTAAAGGTAAAGATAGTAATGATAGCAGTATTATAGTGATTGTAACAGTAGCAACGCAAAAGTAAATAAGCGAAGCTCAAGATGTGAAAAGCTCGTAGGCAATGGATCAGTGATGGATAATTATGTCGGATGCGATTCCTCATGTAATAGATATAACATAGGGTGACACAGAACTAGCTCCAGTTCATCAATGTAATGTAGGCATGTATTCCGAATATAGTCATACGTGCTTATGGAAAAGAACTTGCATGACATCTTTTGTCCTACCCTCCCGTGGCAGCGGGGTCCTAGCGGAAACTAAAGGATATTAAGGCCTCCTTTTAATAGAGAATCGGACCAAAGCATTAACACATAGTGAATACATGAACTCCTCAAACTACGGTCATCATCGAGAAGTATCCCGATTATTGTCACTTCGGGGTTGTCGGATCATAACACATAATAGGTGACTATAGACTTGCAAGATAGGATCAAGAACTCACATATATTCATGAAAACATAATAGGTTCAGATATGAAATCATGGCACTCGGGCCCTAGTGACAAGCATTAAGCATAGCAAAGTCATAGCAACATCAATCTCAGAACATAGTGGATACTAGGGATCAAACCCTAACAAAACTAACTTGATTACATGGTAAATCTCATCCAACCCATCATCGTCTAGCAAACCTACGATGGAATTACCCACGCACGGCTGTGAGCATTATGAAATTGGTGATGGAGGATGGTTGATGATGACAACGGCGACGAATCCCCCTCTCCGGAGCCCCGAACGGACTCCGGATGAGCCCTCCCGAGAGAGATTAGGGCTTGGCGGCGGCTCCATATCGTAAAACGCGATGAAACTTCCTCTCTGATTTTTTTCTCCGCGAGACGGAATATATGGAGTTGGAGTTGTGGTCGGCGAAGCTGCAGGAGGCCCATGAGACAGGGGGGCACGCCCAGAGGGGGTGGGCGCACGCCCCACCCTCCTGGACAGGGTGTGGGCCCCCTGGTCTTCATCTTTTGCCAGTATTTTTTATATTTTCTGAAACTTATCTCCGAGGATTTCAAGGTCATTCCGAGAACTTTTGTTTTCTACACATAAAACAACATCATGGCAGTTCTGCTGAAAACAACGTCAGTCCGAGTTAGTTTCATTCAAATCATGCAAGTTAGAGTCCAAAACAAGGGCAACAGTGTTTGTAAAAGTAGATACGTTGGAGACGTATCAACTCCCCCAAGTTTAAACCTTTGCTTGTCCTCAAGCAATTCAGTTGATAAACTGAAAGTGATAAAGAAAAACTTTTACAAACTCCGTTTGCTCTTGTTGTTGCAAACTTGTAAAGCCAGCATTCAGGTTTCAGCAAATACTATGAACTAACCATACTCACAATAACACCTCGGTCTCACAACTACTCATATCAATGGCATAATCAGCTAGCGAGTGATAATAATAAAACTCGAATGTCAACACTTTCTCAAAACAATCATAACATGATATAACAAAATGGTATCTCGCTAGCCCTTTCCGAGAACGCAAAATATAAATGCAGAACACCTTTATAGATCAAGGACTGACTAAACATTGTAATTCGTGGTAAAAGAGATCCAGTCAAGTCATATCCAATATAAACCAATAGTAATACATGCAAATGACAGTGTGCTCTCCAGCGGGTGCTTTTTAATAAGAAGGTGATGACTCAATATAAAAGTAAATAGATAGGCCCTCCACAGAGGGAAGCAGGGATTTGTAGAGGTGCCAGAGCTCGATTTTAAAATAGAGATTGAATAACATTTTGAGCGGCATACTTTCGCTGTCAACGCAGCAACTATGAGATGGCTGTATCTTCCATACTACATGCATTATAGGCAGTTCCCAAACAGAATGGTAAAAGTTTATACTCCCCCACCACCAACAAGCATCAATCCATGGCTTGCTCGAAACAACGTGTGCCTCCAACTAACAACAGCCCTGGGGGAGTTTTGTTTAATTATATTGATTTGCTTTGATCTTTTTGGATCATGGGACTGGGCATCCCGGTTACCGGCCCTTTCTCGTGAATGAGGAGCGGAGTCCACTCCTCTTGAGAATAACCCACCTAGCATGGAAGATAAAGGCATACCTAGTTGAAACATGAGCTGCTCAAGCATACAAAACAGAATTTCATTTGAAGGTTTGGAGTTTGACACATACAAATTTACTTGGAACGGCAGGTAGATACCGCATATAGGAAGGTATAGTGGACTCATATGGAATAACTTTGGGGTTTATGGAGTTTGGATGCACAAGCAGTATTCCCGCTTAGTACAGGTGAAGGCTAGCAAAAGACTGGGAAGCGACCAACTAAGAGAGCGACAACAGTCATAAACATGCATTAAAATTAATTCACACCGAGTACAAGCATGAGTAGGATATAATCCATCATAAACATAAATATCATGAAGGCTATGTTGATTTTGTTTCAACTACATGCGTAAATATGTGCCAAGTCAAGTCACTCAATTTATTCAAAGGAGGATACCATCCCATCATACCACATCATAATCATTCTAATAGCATGTTGGCACGCAAGGTAAACCATTATAACTCATAGCTAATCAAGCATGGCACAAGCAACTATAATCTCTAAATGTCATTGCAAATATGTTTACTTCATAATAAGCTGAATCAAGAACGATGAACTCATCATATTTACAAAAACAAGAGAGGTTGAGTTCATACCAGCTTTTCTCATCTCAACCAGTTCATCATATATCATCATTATTGCCTTTCACTTGCACGATCGAACGATGTGTATAATCATAATAGTGCACGTGCATTGGACTAAGCTGGAATCTGCAAGCATTCAACTCAAGAGAGAAGACAAGGCAATATGGGCTCTAAGTTTAAATAAACAATCATGCATATAAGAGCCACTAAACATTTTCAATATGGTCTTGTACTCTCACCCCCAAAGGAAAGAAAATAAAAGAAAACTATTTACACGAGAAAGCTCCCAACAAGTAAAAGAAGAACGAGAAATCTTTTGGGTTTTCATTTTAATTTCAACTACAAGCATGGAAATTAAACTAACTAATTTTTTTGGTTTTTCTTAAGGTTTATCAAACACGCAAGAAGAAAACTAGAAAAAGAAAATTAAACTAGCATGGATAATACAATGAAAGAGTATGAGCACCGACGACTAGAATAATGTGTGAACATGAATGTAAAGTCGGTGAGAAATACGTACTCCCCCAAGCTTAGGCTTTTGGCCTAAGTTGGTCTAATGCCACGGACCGCGGCTACTCTCCCTGGTGTACTGAGGGGTGTAATCAGGATACCATTGGCTGGCCGTCTCCTCCGGATCCCACTGATAAGATGAGGCACGATAAGGGTCCGGTGAAGGTTCCGGCTTGGGCTCAGGCTCTGGAGTGGATGCTTGGCCTCGATGAGCATACACTGCTTCCGGCGTGACAAGATAATTATCTGCAGTCAAATCAAACAACAAAGGTGCAGGCAAAATAATAGTCTCATTGTGTTTCTTATTAAATCTCAAGTTATACAGGAGCATCTTATCATCATTATGAACAATGAACTCATGTGCTACCATGCTCCTGTAATCTAAAATGTAAGGAGGCAATATTGTCTCCTCTTTCTCATAGTGCCTAATAGGTATCTCAAAATGTTTAGCAAGACATGCAGCATAAACACCTCCAAAGATGGGGCCTTTTGTACGATTCAAGTTTAGACGTTTAGCAATAACGACACCCATACTACAACTATTATCACCAAACAAGGTATGGAATAGAATAATAATATCTGGAACATTGAAGATTCCACTATTTCCACGACCAATCAAGCATCTACTAGCAAATATGGCAAAGTAGCGTAAAACAGGAAAGTGTATGCTAGAGATTCTCGCATCGGAACCCTTCTTTGGATCCCCTACAGTGATAGTGTTAACAAAGCCATCCACATCCCTAGGATGTGGTTCCTCTAATTTTCCCTCAAAGGGTATCCTACATACCGCGCAAAAATCACATAAAGACATTTCCCTGAATTCATCATATAAATGAAATGATACTAAAGGCGGTGACTTCTTAGGATGATAATAAAAGTTTTGCACGAAAGTATTAGTAAGTAAGAGATACTGATCGATCTGGTCGTGGAGGAAATCGGTGAGGCTAGCATTTTCAATCAAAGAATAAAAGTCTTCATATATTCCGGCTTCTCTTAAGAAATCATCACAGGGCCATTCACACGGCCGTACTTCCGCTATGCGACGAAGATTATACTTGGCCTTTTCCTTCTCTTTAGCTAGTTTTTCCTAGGAGCCTTGGCTAGAAGAGCCCCTCAAAAATCTCCTTAACATTTTTTGAAAATTTCTGAAATTTTAGTAACATCAAAATAAAAGTGAATAAAACAAAACAAGATTAATAGCAACTACTCCTACAAGTGACTAGAGCCTATATCATGCATTAGAATTACTTGGGACCTCATAAATTTAACATGCAAGCTCAAGAACAGGATCACCAAGGCAACAAGGATTTGCAATGAATAAAGCACTAGAACAAAAACTAACTGGACCAATGGAGGAGTCACATACCAAGCAACAATCTCCCAAAGCAGTTTTGTGTATGGAGCTTTGAGCAAGGAGATTGAAAATCGCAGAAAAATGAGCTAGAACTCGTGCTTGAGCTGGATGGGGATTTTTTTAGGAAGAATATGGAGTGTGTGGGTGCTGGCATAAGTGGAGGGGGTCCACCAGGGCCCACGAGACAGGGGGGCGCGCCTAGAGGGGGTGGGCGCGCCCTCCACTCTCGTGGCCTGGTGCTTGCCCCTCCTGCAGTGATTTCAGTGCCTAAAATCCTCAAATATTCCATAAAAATCATACTAAATTTGCAGGGCATTTGGAGCACTTTTATTTTTGGGATATTTTTTATTGCACGGATAACTCAGAAAACAGACAGATAATACTATTTTTTGCTTTATTTATTTTAAATGACAGAAAGTAAAAAGAGGGTACAGAAGGTTGTGCCTTCTAGTTTCATCCATCTCATGATCATCAAAATGAATCCACTAACAAGGTTGATCAAGTCTTGTTAACAAACTCATTCCGAATAATACGGAACTAGAGAAATTTCGAAGTGACACTAGGTTACCTCAACGGGGATATGAACATCCCCAACAATAAGAATATCAATACTTTTTCTTGACAGTAGGGAGAGGAAACTCAAAACCTCCAATAATGATTGATGGAATTTTCTCAATAGAATTTATGCTGTGAACTTGAGGTTGTTTCCTTGAAAAATGTACTGTATGCTCATTTCCATTAACATGAAAGGTGACATTGCCTTTGTTGCAATCAATAACAGCGCCTGTAGTGTTTAAAAAGGGTCTACCAAGGATAATAGACATACTATCGTCCTCGGGAATATCAAGAATGACGAAGTCTGTTAAGATAGTAACATTCGCAACAACAACAGGCACATCCTCACAAATGCCGATAGGTATAGGAGTTGATTTATCAGCCATTTGCAAGGATATCTCAGTGGGTGTCAACTTACTTAATTCAAGTCTACGGTACAAAGAAAGAGGCATAACACTAACACCGGCTCCTAAATCACATAAAACAGTTTTAACATAATTTCTTTTTATGGAGCATGGTATAGTGGGTACTCCGGGATCACCAAGTTTCTTAGGTATTCCATCCTTAAAGTTATAGTTGGCAAGCATGGTGGAAATCTCAGCTTCAGGTATTTTCCTCTTATTAGTGATGATATCTTTCATATATTTAGCATAAGGGTTTGTTTTAAGCATATCAGTTAAGTGCATGCGTAAGAAAATAGGTCTAATCATTTTAGCAAAACGCTCAAAGTCCTCATCATCCTTTGTCTTGGATGGTTTAGGAGGAAAGGGCATGGGTTTCTGAACCCATGATTCTCTTTCTCTACCATGCTTCCTAGCAACAAAATCTCTCTTATCATAACGTTGGTTTCTTGATTGTGGGTTATCAAGACCAACAACAGGTTCAATTTTTATATCATTGTTATTACTAGGTTGAGCGTCTACATGAACATCATTATTAACATTATCCTCAGGTTCATGTTCATCTCCTGATTGTGTTTCAGCATCAGAGATAGAAGTATTATTAGGATTCTCAGGTGTTTCTACATTAGGTTCACTAGAAGCATGCAAAGTACTGTCTTTCTTTTTCTTCTTCTTAGAAGAACTAGGAGCATCTAGATTATTATTCTGAGAATCTTGTTCAATTCTCTTAGGGTGGCCTTCAGGATACAAAGGTTCCTGAGTCATTTTACCAGTTCTAGTAGCCACTCTAACAGCAAAATCATGTTTATTATTTAGTTCAACTAGCAATTCATTCTGAGCCTTAAGTACTTGTTCAGCTTGAGTGGCAACCATAGAAGCATATTTACTAGTTAGTTTAAGTTCACCCTTAACTCTAGCCACATAATCACTCAAGCGTCCTATCATATAAGAATTATTCTTTAATTGTCTACCAACATAATCATTTAAATTTGCTTGTCTATCCATAAAGTCATCAAATTCATCTAAGCATGGGCTATGAAATTTAGTAGACGGAATTTCAACTTTATCATATCTATAGAGATAATTTACCTTTACTACCCGTGTCGGGTTATCAAGACAATGTGGTTCTTCAACAGGCGGTATATTAAGACCATGTATTTCTTCAATAGGAGGTAAATTCTTAACGTCTTCAGCTTTTATACCTTTTTCTTTCATTGATTTCTTTGCCTCTTGCATATCTTCGGGACTAAGAAATAGAACACCTCTCTTCTTCGGAGTGGGTTTAGGAATAGGCTCAGGAGTTGGCTCAATTGGTTCAAGAATTGCCTCAGGAAGAGTCCAATTATTTTCATTTGCCAACATATTGTTCAATAATAATTCAGCTTGGTCGACTGTTCTTTTCCTAAAAACACAACCAGCACAACTATCCAAGTGGTCCTTGGAAGCATCAATTAGTCCATTATAGAAGATATAAAATATTTTATTTTGCTTAAGAGGGTGATCAGGCAAAGCATTAAGTAATCGGAGAAGCCTCCCCCAAGCTTGTGGGAGACTCTCTTCTTTGATTTGCACAAAGTTATATATTTCCCGCAAGACAGCTTGTTTCTTATGAGCAGGGAAATATTTAGCAGAGAAGTAATATATCATATCCTAGGGACTACGCACACAACCAGGATCAAGAGAATTAAACCAAGTCTTAGCATCACCCTTTAATGAGAATGGAAATATCTTAAGGATATAATAATAGCGAGACTTCTCATCATTAGTAAACAGGGTGGCTATATCATTTAACTTGGTGAGATGTGCCACAACGGTTTCAGATTCAGTGCCATAGAAAGGATCGGATTCAACTAAAGTAATAATCTCAGGATCAACAGAGAATTCATAATCCTTATCAGTAACGAAGATAGGTGAAGTGGCAAAAGCAGGGTCATGTTTCATTCTAGCATTTAGAGTCTTTTGTTTCAGCTTAGCTAACAATTTCTTAAGATCTGATCTATCATTGCAAGCAAGGAAATCTCTAGCAGTCTCTTCATCCATAACATAACCCTTAAGAACAACAGGCAATTCATAATTAGGAGAGGAACCTTCATCATCACTTTCATCAATAATTTCATTTTCAATAATTTCATTCTCCCTAGCCTTAGTAAGTTGTTCATCAAGAAATTCACCTAATGGCACAGTAGTATCAAGCATAGAAGTAGTTTCATCATAAGTATCATGCATAGCAGAAGTGGCAACATCAATAACATGCGACATATCAGAATTCATAGCAGTAGCAGGTTTAGGTGTTGCAAGCTTATTCATAACAGAAGGAGAATCTAGTGCAGAGCTAGATGACAGTTCCTTACCTCCCCTCGTAGTTGAGGGATAAATTTTAGTTCTTTGATCTCTCAAGTTCTTCATAGTGATCAGCAGATATAAATCCTAAGTGACTCAGAGAATAGAGCTATGCTCCCCGGCAACAGCGCCAGAAATTAGTCTTGATAACCCACAAGTGTAGGGGATCGCAACAACTTTCGAGGGTAGAGTATTCAACCCAAATTTATTGATTCGACACAAGGGGAGCCAAAGAATATTCTTAAGTATTAGCAGTTGAGTTGTCAATTCAACCACACCTGGATAACTTAGTATCTGTAGCAAGGTAGTATGATAGTAATGGTAACAGTGGTAAAGGTAAAGATAGTAATGATAGCAGTATTATAGTGATTGTAACAGTAGCAATGAAAAAGTAAATAAGCGAAGCACAAGATGTGAAAAGCTCGTAGACAATGGATCAGTGATGGATAATTATGTCGGATGCGATTCCTCATGTAATAGCTATAACATAGGGTGACACAGAACTAGCTCCAGTTCATCAATGTAATGTAGGCATGTATTCCGAATATAGTCATACGTGCTTATGGAAAAGAACTTGCATGACATCTTTTGTCCTACCCTCCCGTCGTAACGGGGTCCTAGCGGAAACTAAGGGATATTAAGGCCTCCTTTTAATAGAGAACCGGACCAAAGCATTAACACATAGTGAATACATGAACTCCTCAAACTACAGTCATCACTGAGAAGTATCCCGATTATTGTCACTTCGGGGTTGTCGGATCATAACACATAATAGGTGACTTCGGTACATCATCTCACTTGCAAGCTGAGCAGCTCGTTTACACGCCTTGAGTTCAGCCAATTCACAATCCGTAATGGAGGAGAAAAATGGAATTCCCTAGCCTGGAAGATCCCATGGTGATCCCTAAGAACCGCATCACCCCCACCACTGTCACCTGTCTCGGTTGTCGCCCCGTCAACGTTCGTCTTCATCCAGCTGGCTGGAGGTGGCCTCCATTTTTTAGTTGTGCTTGCTGTTCTTTGAACCATCGGAGCATCATGGACCTCATGCCACTCTTCAACCAGGAAAGCCACTCTCCTTGCGATCAGGTCTAGGTCTTCAATCCTTGCCCCATCCCGTGTCTCGTTCCTTGCCAATCAAATTTGGCATGGGCCTTGGAGCCTCCACTCCTCAAAATTCGACGTATCAGCTAGCCAGGTAATTAGCCAACTCTTCACCTCGGCCAGGTAACAACGCTCCCGGGAAGCTCCACAGCAGCTTCCAGAACCGGTTTGAATGCGGGCAATGCCAAAACCGGCGAGCAAGTGTTTCCAAGCGGCTGCAAGTCGCAAACGATGCATACAATGCCAGGTTGTATGCACCCATCGCTCAGTTCATCTCCTACTAGAGTAAATTGCCTAAAATCATCACTTTAAAGGCTAGGTTTGCAGAAAACACCACGCTACATTTTTGTTGCAAAGACACCATATCTAGCGTAGTCTTTTTGCAAAAATCACTGATCGACGGATTTGGCTCTGTTAAATGCATTTATGACATGTGGGTCCCTTTTTTTTGCTTACGTGGCATAACTGTTTGTGTTTGAAGCAAAAAAAGCCCTCAACTTTCTTCCCCGATGCCAACCAGACCCTTCCCTTCCCTAAAAAAAAAATAAAACAAAATAGATCCTCTCCTATTCCCAATCCACTATCCGCAGCTCGGCTCGGCGTCGGCGCCGCTCCCTTCGCAGGCCACCGCCGCCGTCTCCCGGCACCGGATCTGCAGGCTGCCGCAGCTCCTCCGCAGGCTCCCATAGTCCCACTAGCTCGCCGCCGCTGCTCCCTCCGCAGGCCGCTGCCGCCGCCGCTTCCTCCATAGGCCGCCGCCACCGCTGCTCCCTTCGCAGGCCGCCGCCGCCGCTGCTTCCTCCACAGGCCGCCGCCACGGCTGCTCCCTCCGCAGGGCGCCGCCATCGTCGCGCGACACCGAATCTACAGGCCTTCGCCTCTTCCTCTGCTCTGCCCCAGGCCGCCGCTGCCGCCGCTTCGTCCGCGGGCCGCTGTCGCCGCTACTCCCTCCACCCGGCACCGAATCTGCAGGTCTCCGCCGCTCCCTCTGCTCCTTCCGCAGGCCGGCGCTATCGTTGCTCCTCCGCAGGCCGCCGCCGCCGCTACTCCCTCCGTAGGCCATCCCCAACGAGTTACAGTTGGCCGGCCGAGGAGCTCGAGGTGGTTGCACTCCAGTCGATGCACTAACCCTCCACAACTTGCTGCACCACGGGCGCCTTCCTCCCATACCCCGATGGCGTGCCCTCTCGCCGGTGACGAGAACCATGGGAGTCATATTCTGCTCACGTGAGCCATGGGCGCCGTGCTACCGGTTTTGTGCACAGGGGAGAGGCTAATTGCGTTTTTGATTTTTGATTAAGGGGTGTCTATATAAACTTGTCGGGACTAGTTTGTAAATATAGATAAAAAACCATTTGGCATGAAAAGTTATGCCACGTAAGCAAAAATAGGCACCCACTTGTCATAAACGCGTTCAACAGAGCCAAATCCGCTGATCAGTGGTTTTTGTAAAAAGATTACGTTAGACATGGTGTCTTCTGCAATAAAAATGTAACGTAGTGTTTTCTGCAAAACTAGCCTTCAAAGTGGTGGTTTCGCGCAATTTACTCTCTCCTACCGCCAAGCCATTTCTCAGTAACCTTCAACAGTGTACCTTGATTTTGTTGGGACATCAGCTCCCCACAGCGAGAGCCAGCCTTGATGTGAATTGATGCTCGAGGAGGGCTCTGGCGCACCCTCTTAGTTTTGTTCAGAGACATGCAGAGATGGTAAGCTGACCTCACTGTAAAAACCCCACTCTCAGTAAAGTTCCACGCATAGTAATCATCCATATCAGCTCCACTAACTGTAACCTTTAGTACATCCTGCTGGTCGCTCTCCGTGAATACAAGTTGGAGCTTTTGCTCGTTCCATGGGGGTTGAAGTTTGAAACCCTCATGACATTGGGATTGTATACGTGGGCTGGTGCCCAGTGGCTTCATACATTCCCCATGCGGGATCCAATTATCCTTGTAAATATTGCACGCCGCACCACATGAATTGTTAAGCTATTTAGTTTTTTTTGTAATATTTGGCAAGTAGTCTCAAGACTTGATTCGGCTAAGTAGTTGATACAAGGGAAGGGTACATCTAGTTGGTGCATGCATAAGTGATCTACAACACATAGTGATAGCGGGCACGGACCCAGAATTACAAAGTTGTTGTTCTCTTCTTAGACCTGGGATGTTGATCCTCCAGCTGGATTTTTCTCTATGACGTAGTGGTACAGATATGAAGTTAGTTCTTCTACTCTTGTTTTTGGTGATTTGTTTGCTGTGTAGACAATGTTGAAGTTGTTGTTGGATGCACATCTTGACTCTTGATGGATTGGAAAAATATCTTGAAATCGGAGACAACCTTTTTTGAGCATCCTTGTTTGCCTTGACCTCTCTTGCGGAAGGCTTGCTTTTTTGATGTTCCGTATTTCTAATTCTTCTTTCTTGGTCTAGCTCCATTCTCTTTTTGTTGTTCTGTATTTCTAATTCTTCTTCCTTGGTCATTAAACGGCTTGCTTTTTGCTGTTCTGTATTACTAATTTTTCTTCCATTCTTGTGCGTTTGAGCAGCTCTTGTACATTATCTTCAGAGAGTTGTAGTTGTGCGGCGGCACGTCACGCCATATGGATTGGTAAAATACTTGATTTTTTTAATATTTGGTAGTTCGTCCAAAGACTTGATTTGTAGCAAAGTGGTTTATATTGAGGAAAAGTACATCTAGTTGATACATGCATAAGATATCTACGGTACACATAGTGGTAGTAGCTAGTTGATACAGAACTGCTAAGCTCTCTTATATTACTTTTTAGAGAGGGAATAATTTGCTTCACATCATATTTCAGAGATTCTCACAAAAAGCTTGGTGGTTCCGGTAGGAAATGTGTCATCTTTGTGAACGAGACAACATTCGTTGCCTCTTCTCGCTTTGAATATTTTTCAGAGGCAACATGGATTAATAGGAGTGCCGTGTTAAATTTTGAAATTATTCAGGGTTCATTAGGACCTTTTTATACATTAACTAAATTTTCTAAGCATTTAATGTGCATTATTCACATTTGAAATACATACACATACTCCAGTGCACCAAAATGGGTTGAAAAAATCATATATGAGTCCTAAGGGTAGATGTAGGGACTGTAGGGTTTTGTTTTCCAATTTGAGACAAGTTTTCTGTTTTTTTTTCTAGAGCCAACGTTGAGAATATTGGTTTAAATTCTAGTAAATTCAAAACTCACACGAAATTCATGAAATTGGGCATGTTGTTATGATATAGCACAATAAGCTCTGGTATTTTTCATGTCCAATTGAGAGAAGGCGCACACATTAACAACAAAAAAGCGATTTTGGAACAAAAAGCTATCATGTTATCATCACAAACGCTTGTACCGACAATTTACGTGCCGTCATGCGTCCCACTTTTTAATGTCTAGAAGGTGCCGTGCGGGCAGTTAGCTGTTTGAGTAGACGGGAGGTGCGAGAGTGCAGTTCACTGCGCGGGATGATCGGGAGGCGTGCGGGAAGCGAGCCCTTTGACCTTCATCGCCGCCCGCCTTGCTCTCAACTTCTCCATTAATGGCACCCGAGCCACTGTTTATTAGGCGGCCTTTCCTCTCTCTTCGCCTACCATTCCCCTCTCGCCCGAATCCTATCTTCCAGCCTCCACCTACGCCATGGCGCACAAGGATCATCTGCCACTAGTCTCCCGGTTTGGTGAAGTCGACTCCGAGACGGAGGAGATAGAAAATAAGGAGGAATGAGACCTCAGGGACATGGCCCCGAACGTGCTGGCCGCGACGGATGCTGCCCCCGTGCCCATCCCAGCTCCCATCCTCGCGCCCGAGCCAACGACCATCCCTGTGGCATTGACGGGCTGATCGCCAAGCACCATCGCGGCGCTGGAAGCCACGGGCGTTAAGAGATCCTCGCGTACCTTCGCGAGCTCGTGTACGTGCCAGCGTTAGCGCCCCCGCCTGTGTGTGCGTGCGCCCCTGCACCCACCATGGCGCCGCCCCGTGCGCGTACCTGCACCCGCCGCGCCTCTGCCCGTGTGCGCCTGCACCTGCCGCGCCCCCCTTAGCGTCATGGTATCCCACCGTTGACCGCTACCTCGCAGTCCTCCCCCTCCCGTCGATCACGCGATGATCGACTCGTCGAATTGCAAGTCCAGAACATTTTGGGCTAGCTTGAAGACTTGAACAACAACGTCCCGGAGGACGACAACACCGACACAGATAGTTTTTTTGGTTTAATATTGTATCTCGATCAGTATGAATGTAAAGTCATAGTGTGACCGAATGAAATCTATGGTTTGATCAACTGAGTGTTTTTTCCTCTGAATGTACAGACTTATCAAAGTAAAAAATAAAAAAACATCAATGTTTTTCTCTGAATAAAACACTCATCCCAAACGTTTCAGATTGAACACCCGTATCCAAAGGCAAAGATATGATTCTTTCGCCACTAAGCCAAGGGGATTTCGCCGAGCCAAGCGGGAAGCTTGCGTGGTTGCGCGCCGGAACCTGCGCAGTTATGCGGGAACGGGCTCACCGATGATTCATTGGTGCCTCTTCGAGCCAACGTGTGTCCAAAATAAATGCCTGTGAGGTGCTCAAGCTTGCACTTGAAGCCTTCGGCGGCAACACTGTGAGAAGATGTGCAAGAGGAGGACGAAACGACACGTACACGTATGGTCAATAAAAAATGTTTGCAATTTAATTACCTAGCAAACAACTGTTCTCTACCTAGCGTCGCGAATGATTGTTCGCCCATGGTATGATGTTAAACGCGACATCGTTTCACATCACGCCGCGGGCTCGCAACTGCCGGCCGGCTTATAGATAGCCATTCCCTGCGTATTCAAGTGCTCTATGCGACCGCGGCATGCTCTGCTCGCGTCCCTCCTCGCGCGCTGCCAGCGTTTGGAGCCGGCGCATGATCACGTATGTTCGGGGTTCCATATGCATGCAGTTGCACTGGGCGCGACGCCATGATGCAGTTACGTGCACCACGATGCAGGTAGCTGCTGCAAAAACTGACATGCGGACATGCCGAAAATCGAGGTCGTCCTGCCACAATTTATTCCCGCGGCCATTTACCTTAATCTCTCGCACACCACAACACAATAAGCATACCTACAATGACACATATAGAGAGGATATCTAGTGGCTCCAATGGCACTCCCAGCGGCTGACAACAACAACAAGTGGCAGTTCACCATGCATCACGTAGTGGACACCCATGTGAGGGGGAAGGACCTCTCGATGGTGTACACTAACAAGCCGATCTCGGTGGAGGTTTCATCCACACTATGGAGCAGTTGCTTGCTGAGGACAAGTACCAAGTTCTTGGCTTCGACCTCAAGTTCACTGGCGGTCATGCCAGGTATGATCAGAAGGTTGCTGTCACCCAGTTGTGCGTGTGCCATCACGTCCTCATCTACCACTACTCCCTGGCCACAAGGCCTTGCGAGCTTTTCGCCAGGTTTACCAACAACCTCGACTATAGGTTCGCTACGGTGGTCATTGGCAACGATCAAAAGGTGTTCGAGACTTCAGGCTTGGCTTGCCAGAAGCTTGTCGACATCCAAGGCCAGTAAACGGTTTGGGGGCAGTGCTACTTGTGAGCTGCGTTGGGATTTTCCCTGAAGAGGAGGGGAGATGCAGTACAATAGAGACTAGTATTTCCCTCAAAACTATGCGCTTGATAGCGGTCGATGGGTGGAGTAATAGTAGTAGATGCAGGCAGGAGTCGGTCTACTTGTCTCGGACGTGATGCCTATATACACGATCATTGCCTTGAATATCGTCATAACTATGCGCTTTTCTATCAATTTGTCGAAATCGGGGATCTGGGGTCCCAACACAGGTTTGAATGCTGGGTTGTGCGCATGAGATCTTGCCTAGCCCTGCCTAGCTTCACGCGACCTCACGGCGATGCTCCGACGTGCTCACACTAATCGAGGGAAGAAGAACACAGACACAACAGTTTACCCAGGTTCGAGCCACCTTGCAGTGTAAGACCATACTCCTGCTTTTGTGGCTGGGTTGCCTCGCGAGGGAGGATGAACATGAGGATACAAGAGAGAGAGAGACCTTAGGATCTGGTCCCTTCTCTATGGTGGAGCACTGCCTATTCTTATACTGGCCCGGTCCTCTTCCCCGAAGACACAAGGCGGGAAGGGTTGCCACAACAACCAAATTTGAAGGGGAACATGAGTACGCTTTATCCTGACAAAAAGGTGGACTTCGCTTGCTAAAGCTTCTGGTCGTGGTGCGCAGGTGGGTTCAGCGATGACCTCCGTCCTGATGAGCCCACTGTCTTGGTCTTCTTGCACCGAAGAGGAAACCTTTGGGGATGCCTTGGGAACTTCCGCGCTGGCCTTGTTCTCTTAGCACCAAAGAGGAAACCTCACCATCTGCGCCCGCTGGCGCAGGTCCTAACGACGCCCGCCGTGGCTCACCTCAACCACATGCAGCGCGAGGTTGGTCTGGCGACCTCGGTGTATCCGCCCGCGAGGGGGCCTCGGGAGGTAGCCTTGGGGGGGGGGGTAGACTCACGAGAGGGCCTCGGGAGGTCCCTAGCGACTTGTGCCTCGCCACGCGGGGGCCCTCACGAGGGTCTTGCTCACACAGCTTTGAAGACGGGCCGTACTGGGCCCGCACACACGCTGTGTTCTGGGCCACTGGCAGACGGGCCTGGGTACCCCCAGTGCCAGGGTCCCGAGAGTAGCCCCCGGCCCCATAGTGAGCACGATCCGTTCATAGGGGGGCGAAACGGCATGGGCCCCAGCCGCCTGCGGGCCAGGCTCGACACGTGGCGCATAACGGGGCGCGGGACGCCCCCACTTCCCCACGAAGACTCGGCAACTACCCAGGCTGACATAAAGCCTGCTCGCATAGGCTGCGCGACCGTCGCCAGCCAGTTACATGCCCGGTCTCCCACGATTTCCTTCTCGTGCAAGATTGTGCAGCCGCCACCAGTCCTTCATCGTCCTCGCTCCATCACACCTCCATGGCTCCCCCAGGCAGGAGAACCAGGGCTGCAACACTGCCCAGCCGAGCGGGGCTGGAGACCACTCTGGGCATATCCGTGGTGCTCAATCGGGAGGGCCTCGACAAGGTGTCCCCGGTGATCGCGTCCAGCTCCAACGAGTGGGGGGCGACGCGTATTTGGCCCGCTTTGCGGTCCCTTGTCGAATTGGAGGCCACCACCATCGCCATTCACCTCTCCGCGCTCTTCTTCGGCCTGCTGCCCCCATTTCGGGTTTCTTCAATGTTGTGCTTACGCATTACCTGGTCCACGCACCGCACTTCGACCCGAAATCAATTCTCCTCTCAGTTTTTGCCTTCCTATGTGAGGCCTTCTCCGGCATTGCTCCTTCGGTGGCGCTGCTTCGCCACTTCTTCCACCTCCGGCTAACCGCGACCAATCAGTGTTCCATGTGTGTGTCACTCTGCGCTGTGGGCGTGACATCGGTCCTTGGTATCGACTTGGAGATAAATCACGAAGTGGAAGGCTTCAGGTGATAGTGGGTGTTTGTAGACGCGACCCAATTCAGCCCTCTGCTGCTGATCCTGACATCCCTTGCTGTGCCGAGCTCCGGATGGGGCACGAAAGGCTCGACGACTAAAGGCGGTCGCCGGTGTGGAAGAGGCTAGCAGACCTATGGGCCGAAGGGTGATGGCATCGATCACTACAAAAAAAGACACATCCGTGACAATTTGGCCCGAACGAAATTTCTTTCTGTCATGCTTATCGTACTTCTATGACAACAATTGTGACAAAAAACATGTATCATCATAGATGTGGCGGGATCCTACTTCTATGATAAAAAATCATGACATAAAATGGGTTTTTCATCCTGGGTGGGCCGAAGACGCACCTGCATGACATTCTTTGGGCCGTCCATGACGAAAACAATCATGGTAGAAGCTAGGGCGAGGAAAATATCAGGGAGTTCCCGGTTACGGTGGGTGGTCAGGGCCGAGTGATGCACTGTGGTTTGCGTGTTTCTCTCTCATATGCGCGCGTGTGTGAGGCGTTGGCTCCTAACTACCGAGTGATCGCACTAGCTAGGTTACTGAACCCGAGCGATCGATCCCTTGGCTGTTAATTGAACCGAGTAATACGTCTCCAATGTATCTATAATTTTTGATTGTTCCATGCTATTATATTATCTGTTTTGGATGTTTTATATGCATTAATATGCTATTTTGTATTTTTGGACTAACTTATTAACCTAGAGCCCAATGCCAGTTTTTGTTTTATTCCTTGTTTTTGAGTTTAGCAGAAAAGGAATATCAAATAGAGTCCAAACGAAATAAAACTTTCGCGATGATTTTTTTGGGACCAGAAGACACATGTAAGACTTGGAGTCCAAGTCAGAGAGTCCTCGACACGACGACAAGCTAGGGAGGCACGCCCCTAGGGCTTGTGCCCCCATCGGAGACCCCTTGACCTCCTTCCTTGGCCTATAAATTCAGAAATATTCCAGAAACCCTAGAACCATCCACAAAAAAAAATTCCACCACGTAGGTCTCTGACCTATTGAGATCCCATCCAGAGGCCTTTTCCGGTACCCTGCCGGAGGGGGATTCGATCATGGAGGGCTTCTACATCAACTCTATTGCCCTTCCGATGATGTGTGAGTAGTTTACCACAAACCTACGGGTCCATAGCTAGTAGCTAGATGGCTTCTCCTCTCTCTTTGATCTTCAATACAATGTTCTCCTCGATGTTCTTGGAGTTCTATCCGATGTAATCTTCTTTTGCAGTGTGTTTGTCAAGATCCGATGAATTGTGGATTTATGATCAGATTATCTATGAATATTATTTGAGTCTTCTCTGAATTCTTATATGCATGATTTGATATCTTTGTATTTCTCTTCGAATTATTGGTTTGGTTTGGCCAACTAGATTGGTAGTTCTTGCAACGGGAGAGGTGCTTAGTTATTGGTTCAATCTTGCGGTGTCCTCACCCAGTGACAGAAGGGGTAGCGAGGCACATATTGGATTATTGCCATCAAGGATAAAAAGATGAGGTTTATATCATATTGCTTGAGTTTATCCCTCTACATCATGTCATCTTGCTTAAAGCATTGATCTGTTATTATGAACTTAATACTCTAGATGCAGGCAAGAGTCGGTCGATGTGTGGAGTAATAGTAGTAGATGCAGAATCGTTTCGGTCTACTTGTCACGGATTTGATGCCAATATTCATGATCATTGCCTTAGATATCATCATAACTTTGCGCTTTTCTATCAATTGCTCGACAATAATTTGTTCACCAACCGTATTATTTTCTTTCAAGAGAGAAGCCTCTAGTGAAACCTATGGCCCCCGGGTCTATTTTCCATCATATATTTTCAGATCTATAAACCAGAAAAACATGAAATATCTTGCTGCGTTTTATTCACCTTTTACTTGTTTTATATCTATCTCAATCAGATCTCACCTTTGCAAGTGACTGTGAAGGGATTGGCAACCCCTTTATCGCGTTGGGTGCAAGTGTTTGATTGTTCGTGCAGGTGCATAGATTGGTGACTTGCTTGTATCTCCTACTGGATTGATACCTTGGTTCTTAACTGAGGGAAATACTTATCTCTACTGTGCTGCATCACCCTTTACTCTTCAAGGGAAAAACCAACGCAAGCTCAAGAAGTACAGAAAGAATTTTTGGCGCCGTCGCCGGGGAGATCTACATCAAGCCTACCAAGTACCCATCATAAACTCTCATCTCTTGCATTACATTATTTGCCATTTGCCTCTCATTTTCCTCTCCCCCACTTCTAAAACATTTTCAAAAAAATAAAAAAGATTTGCCTTTTTATTCGCCCTTTCTCCATTCGTCTTTTCGTTTGCTTTCTCGTTGCTTGTGTGCTAGATCAGTTTGTTGCCACTATGACAAAATCTGGGGAGGTTATCGTTAATTTTTTTGAGAATATGGTTGGCATGAACCTTGAGGAAAAATTTGATGCTTGTTCTTTAGATCACGAAACTAAAACCCCTCCTAATTAGAAAGTAAAAACTTTTCATGTAGGGGACGGTAATATTATTGGAAAGAGTGCTATTCAAGAATTCTTTGATTGCACGGGAACAATGCCTATTAATAAGAGTTCTGTTCTTCTTAATACAAATTGCTATGCGGATGCTATTATCATGCTCATTGATAAGTTAGAAAGTAAGTTTGTCCACATCCATGCTGCTTTACAAAAGGTGTTTTATGAACTCCCCAACATTAACCATCCTAAAGCCAAAAAGATTGCCACTATTATCCTTATGCGGGAATTTGATTTTATAATACATGAGGCTAGGGAAATTTTTGCTTTCTATAATAAAGATGCTGAGCACCCTCCTATTGAAGAAATTCTCCATGATAAAGAAACTTTCATAGCTTGGAATCTAGAGATTATCAATCTTATAGTGAGAATCTTAGGAGGAGAGTTCCTTCTTCAGAAATTACCCAAACTATTTACCTTGAAACTTATGATAAATTTGATTGGATAACTAGAGGCATTTATGTAGCACGTCAAGTGTTCCCTGAAGTAGGGCTGGGCATTCGGTTCCCCTGAACCGACCGGTTCGGTGCTTCGGGTACTTGAGAGATTCAGTTTCCTGAAATTGCTGACCGAATGGTTTCTTCCAAAAGCAACAATCGAGACTTCGGTCCATCATAACATCGGTTCAGTCCTCGGTTAAGACCGAATAGAACTGATATGCAAGAAAGCAATGATAAAATTCGATGCTTTTGCCCTCCCTGGGTCACTGCTTGCCCTCGCCCTCTCCATTAGCCACCATAGATCAAACCCAAGAGGGAGGAGATGGCACAGGAAAGGAGGGAGAGCATGCCAGACCTCAACTACGCCTGCAACGTCGGCGCGCTCCTTAACGAGTTCCTCTCGGGCGTCCTCCTCCAGTACTTCCTTAGCTACGAGTGCCACTCGAGGCCGCGGCGAACTCTGCGACTACAAATTAGCAAGATGGGGCGGCAAGGGTTATGGAAGAGATAAGGGTCATACGAGAATAGCAGTGTTTTTTTAACTGAGGCTGGGCCGCTGGGGTGCGGTGCGCCAGGGATATGAGGATTTTTTAATCGCAATGGACGGCCAGAACAACAAAGCAAATTGGGTTGTGGGGATGCGGGCTGTTACGTTTTAACTGAGGCTGGCCCTCCACGTAAACAACAGAGTAGTAGTAGTGTAGTACTTCGTTCCCGTCTCTCTCTCTCTTCTAAAGCATTCCTTTGTCCCACCGCTCAATAAAAAGCTGTAGTACTTCAATGTATTCGGGACTTCGGGTACCAGACGCATACAATCGGAATTACCGAACAAACTTTGGTTTCCCACGATTGCCAACCGAAGTTCTATGTCAAGTATTCGGTTTCGATGAATTCAGTTTCGATACCGGTTTATTCGTTATGGTTTTTGGTGCTCGGTTTTTTATGCCCACTCCTACCCTGAAGCCATCCCCTCTGCATCTGCTCATGAGTCTGAAGCCAAAGCTGCTGAAGACATTTCGGCTGCATCAGCCGATGAAGAGAAAGAAGAAGAAAGAGAAGTTATTCCCCCTGCCAGTGATCCAGTAGTGCAAGAAGAGACTGTGATCGTGCCAGACCCTCCAGTCATTGAAGCCATGGAGGTTGAAACCAATGAGGCTGCCACCACCATCACCACTGAAGCCAATGACGTTGTCATGGCCGAAGACAATGTGGAGCCCGAAGTCAATGCTGCCACTAAAGATATTGTGCAGCCAACCACATCTGATGTAGTTGTTCCTCCACCAGTGCCGCACACTATGGAACATGCTTAGAATCATGGTGAGTTGGTGACTGTCAAATGGCCCATTATCATACCACCCACTGCTCCAGACCATCAATATGATTATCATGTGGAGCAAAGGCCTCAAACTCAGAAGCTGAAGACAAGATTGCCAAGGCTTCCAGTGTTGCAACAACCCAAGGCTCCTTCAGTGTGCTCAACTTCAGAGAGCATAACAGATTCTTCGACAGCGCCAAAAATCCCTACAAGAAGCCCAAGATCTCCTCTGACAGATTCTGGAGCCATCGGCAACGAAGCTACTACTCATGCATTCTATACAACCAAGACCAGATTTTTCCTCATCAGCGTCTGGATTGTGATTCCATTGCTGGGCTGCCATGCCTTGAAGAGGCTCTAGACTGCTTCAGAGATGTTGGGCTGCTCCCATTTGTGACTAACAAAGAGCATTGGAATGAAGAACTTCTGCTGCAGTTCTATGCCACACTTCACATCCAAGGCTACAAAAGGGATCGAAGACTTGGATCCTTGAGTGGATGACATGCGATGTACATCATGAAGCCAAAGCTCAAGCCATCATCAAGCTTACTTCCCCGCCCACTCCTGGTGGGTTGTTTGAATCAGTTTGTTAGCTTCATCAAAATGAACTGCAGAGCATCTTTTAGAAGCCAGAGCCCAATATGAGCCAGATGCTGAGTATGATGAAGCCTTTGCCCCATGACGCCGAATATCCAAAGGAGTTCTTTGTCAAGGACCTTGAGTACCTGCCCCGCATAGTTTATCACATTCTGAGGCATACTCTATGGCCTATCAAAGGCAACTCTTCTAATGCCAAACTCAAAGGTGCCATGAAGACATTGGTCCTCTATATCATCAATGTCATCAGATTTAATACACAAGATTTCTTCATCCGACAGCTTGCAACTTCTAGCATCGATCTCTTTGGTATGAAGTTCTATGCTCCCTGGGTTATGTGCTTGATCAAGCTTCATTCCACAATCAACTATCAACCTTCAGCTTGCAACCATGTTGTGTTCTTGCCTGATGTTGATATGTCCTTTGAAGCCATCTACCCTGAGCCAGCTAAGAAGCCACTCCACCTTCACAATGTTGAACATCAAAGCTTCACTCGGCCAATTGAAGGCATTCATGTGCCAAATTCTGTTACTCCTGCTTATCCTCTGGCTGGCAACTTGCTTCTGCTGCATCATGCTAACACTGAAGCCACTGCCAGTACAATTGCTCAAAGGCCTCATAAGCGTCCCCATGTCCTCAACGACCGATAGCTTCTTGTATCCCTTCATCAGAAACAGGAGAGGCATCATGACTGGCTAAAGTGCCAAATGCAAGGTCTTCTGGTTGATGTCAATCGCAGCAACCAAGAATTCCTTTGTTGCCCATGAAGCCTGTCGGCGGTCCTGGAAGAGCCTTACACTGCTCTGCTCTAAAGATGATCTTCACGAAGATGGCTTCACAGGGAAATTCAAGTTTGACTCCAGGCCACCACAGTCTGCAAGTTGGCGTCCAACACCTTCTATTGAAGATTACGAGTATTCATCTTTGGCTGCAACTGTTGTTGCGAGAGTCGTTGATGAAGAAGACGATGCCACTTCACTAGCTATGGCTTCACTACACCACGACTCCGCATTAGGCCCGTTTGCACCGCCCAACTCCAATGTCGACCTTCTTGCTCCAACATCTTCTCCAACTGGGAACAATAGATTCTCTATGTCTTCAAACCTTTTTGGTCCTTACTGACAAAAGGGAGAGACGCATATGAGGTTTATAGTCTTCAAGCGGGTCCATATGGGGTGGTTTTCTTATTTTTGCTAAGTTCTTACAACGCTCGTTTTGAGACTATTTGGCTCTTGAATTGTAACACTTAAACTTGATGGTCGTCTGCTACTTTTGCTGCTAATTTGTGACGCGATGATAAATTCCGCATGAAGTCATTCTGTAGACGCCCATTTTTCATTACGCATTTCATTATCTTCATTATACCTATGTATGCATGATGAGTTGTCTTCATGTGTTGAAGAGGATGTCCATAAAGTAAAACCTGTCATGTGCATTTGCATTCAAAAGAAAACTACTTATATGCACATCTTCAGGGGGAGCCTCTCACAACTTATGAAGGCAATGCTTATGATCTTTAACTTTCACATAGTTTTATCCTTGTTGAAAAATTCAACCAGTTTGTCATCAATCACCAAAAAGGGGGAGATTGTAAGTGCATCTAGTGCCACCCCTAGTTGGTTTTGGAGTATTGACGACAAACTTGGTTGAGGGACTAATGTGTTTGTGAGAATCGCAGGATAACATAGGTAGTAGTCCCTCATTGATTCAGTTTACCTACCAGAGATGGCCCCGAAAAATGTATGAAGACATTGAAGACAACGGTGGTTCATGAAGATATCCACTTTAAGATAATGACCCAGGAAGACATTCACTTGAAGACTATGGAGTGCGAAGACATATATGTTTTGTAGTTTCCTTTTCTTCTTTATTGAGTCATAGGAACCACCGTACTGTTAAGTGGGGTCCAAGTGAATCGTATGTCTTCGAGCGAAGACAATGAGAGAAAATCTTATCTAGAGCTGGATGAGTCAGCTTTACTTGCAACCCAAGCCAAGCTACCGCGTGTGTTTGAAATCTGACCGTTGGACACGTGTCAGCTCCTTAGTGACCCAGGGTCATTTCGCACATATCAGGTCGGGTTGCCTCCTGGCTATAAATAGCCCACCCCCTACACCATAAATTGGTGGCTGCTTAGAGTTAGTGCATGACTTTTGTCATTTGAGAGCAACCCACCTTTGAAGCCTTTGAGAGAGAGATCCTTGCAAGGACAAAGCCCAAAACATCCAGAGCCAAAGAGTGTTAGACATCACTGAAGTCTTTCTGTTCGCGTGACATGAAGACTTGTTACACTTGAGGACTGTGAATCCTCCAGCCGGTTAGGCATCACGTTTTGAGCATCCAAGAGCCATTGTGGATCACCGGTGAACGAAGTCTGTGAAGGTTTGGAAGTCTACCTTGAAGACTTACCAGAGTGATGGGCGAGGACTGGGTGTCCTTAGCTCAAGGGTAATAAGGTGAAGACGCAGTCTTCTGAGTTCAATTTTAGCCTCCCTAACCAGACGTACAGTTGTCACAGCAACTGAAACTGATCTACCAAATCCTTGTCTTCATCATGCAACTGGTTCTATCCCCTACTTCCTTTACTTTTCAGTTTGTATTCGTGAAGTCATTGTTTGCTTATATGATCTGATTGACTTCACCGTGTGAAGACTGTTACCTGTTTGGCTTCATACTGTCTTCCACTCTGATCGATACTACCTAGCTGCCGATAGTCTTATTACTTTCACAATATTGCTTACTTGACTATGGCTTGTCTAGTGTAGTCTACCTTCTACTACATATCAATAGGTTCATTTCATCTGTTTGTCTTCATAGACCTCGTGTTTTGAAAACTTTCATAAAAATTGCCTATTCACCCCCCTTCTAGTCGATAACTAGCACTTTCAGTGTTCGATATTTTGATAGTATGTATGTTGTGATTCCCTTAGTGGTGTCATGTGAACGTCGACTACATGACACTTCACCATATTTGGGACTAAGGGAATGCATTGGGGAGTAGTAATTATATGATGGGTTGCGAGAGTGACATAATCTTAAACCCTAGTTTATGCGTTATTCCGTAAGGCACCGATTGGATCCAAAAGTTTAATGATATGGTTAGAATTTATTCTTAATACTTTTCTCATAGTTGTGGATGCTTGCGAGGGGGTTAATCATAAGTAGGAGGTTTGTTCAAGTAAGAATAGCACCTAAGCACCGGTCCACCCACGTATCAAATTATCAAAGTAGCGAACACGAATCGAATCAACATGATGGAAGTGACTAGATGAAATTCCTGTGTACACTCAAGAATGCTTTGCTTACTATAAGAGACCGTTTTGGCCTGTCCCTTGCCTCAAAAGGATTGGGCTACCGTGCTGCACTTTAGTTACTACTATCATTACTTGCTCATTACAAAATATCTTTCTATCAAACTACTCTGTTACTTACAATTTCAGCACTTGCAGACATTACCTTACTGAAAACCACTTGTCATTTCCTTCTGCTTCTCGTTGGGTTTGACACTCTTACTTATCGAAAAGAGCTACAATTGATCCCCTATACTTGGGGGTCATCAAGGTTATTTTCTGGCACCGTTGTCAGGGAGTGAAGCGCCTTTGGTAAGTGGAATTTGGTAAGGAAACATTTATATAGTGTGCCAAAATTTACTATCACTTGTTACTATGGAAAACAATCCTTTGATGGGTTTGTTCGGGGTATGTTCACCTCGCCTGGAACCACAATTAGCTACCCCTTAACCTACTGCACCTACTAAAAATATTGAATATGAAATTCCTTCATGTATGATAGAATAACCGTTATCTAATCCTTATGCAGGAGATGGAACCGAACATCCTGATATGCACTTGATATATGTGGAAGAAATTTGTGGATTGTTTAAGCTTGCAGGTTTACCCAGAGATGAAGTTAAGAAGAAGGTTTTTCCTTTATCTTTGAAGGGAAAAAGCATTGGCATGGTATAGGCTATGCGATGATATTGGATCTTGGAATTGGAATCGATTGAAATTGGAGTTCCACCAAAACATTTATCCCATGCATCTAGTTCATCGTGATCAGAATTACATATATAATTTTTGGCCTCGTGAAGGAGAAAGTATCGCTCTAGCTTGGGGGAGGCTGAAGTCAGTGTTATATTCATGCCCCAATGAGCTCTCAAGAGAAATTATTACTCAGAATTTTTATGCTCGGCTTTCTCGTGATGATCAATCCATGCTCGATACTTCTTGTACTGGTTCTTTTATGAAGAAGACTATTAAATTCCGGTGGGATCTTTTGGAAAGAATTAAACGTAACTCTGAAGATTGGGAACTCGAGAAGGTAAAGAGTCAGGTATTAAGCCTAAGTATGATTGTGTTAAATCTTTTATGAATACCGATGCTTTCCAAAAGTTTAGCACTAAATATGGACTTGACTCTGAGATAGTAGCCTCCTTTTGTGAATCATTTGCTACTCATGTTGATCTCAGTAAGGAGAAGTGGTTTAAATATCACCCACCTATTAAAGAAGAAGTTAAAGAACCGATACTAGCTAAAGAGGAAACTATTATTTATAATGTTGATCCAGTTGTTCCTACTACTGATATTGAGGAACCACCTTTCCCTGTTAGGATGAAGGAACGTGCTAAAGTTTCAACTGTGGTCAACAAAAGTTATATTAGAACACCTAAACCTGTTGAACAAATCAAAGTAGAACCTAGTGTTGCTATGGTCAAGGATCTCCTGGAAGAAAATATAGATGGGCATGTTATTTACTTCTGTGATGAAGCTGTTAGAATTGCCAAACCCGATAAAAAGGATAAACATAGACCTGTTGTTGGCATGCCCGTTGTCTCAGTTAAAATAGGAGATCACTATTATCATGGTTTATGCGACCTAGATGCTAGCGTGAGTGCTATTCCCTTTACCTTATATCAAGAAATTATGAATGACATACCACCCGCAGAGATAGAAGACATAAATGTTACCATTAAACTTGCTAATAGAGATACTATTTCACCAATTGGGATTGTTAGAGATGTTGAAGTCTTGTGTGGGAAAATAAAATACCCTACTGATTTTCTTGTTCTTGGTTCCCCGCAAGATGATTTTTGTCCCATTATCTTTGGTAGACCTTTCTTGAACACCGATAATGCTAAAATAGATTGTGAGAAACAAACTGTCGGTGTTAGCTTTGGTGATGAGTCTCATGAGTTTAATTTTTCCAAGTTTAGTAGAAAACCTCATAAAAGAATTTCCTAGTAAGGATGAAATAATTGGTCTTGCTTTTATTGTTGTGCCTCCTACCGATCCTCTAGAACAATATCTGCTAGACCATGAAAATGATTTACATATGCATGCAAGAAATGAAATAGATAAGATTTTCTTTGAACAACGTCCTCTGCTTAAACACAATTTGCCTATTGAAACTCTAGGAGCTCCTCCTCCACCTAAAGGTGATCCTATGTTGAATTAAAATCATTGCCATACACTTTGAAATATGATTATCTTGATGAGAAGAAGATATATCCTATTATTATTAGAGCTAACCTTTCAGAACATGAAGAAGAAAGATTATTGAAAGTTCTAAGGAAGCACCGAGCTGCTATTGGATATACTCTGATGATTTAAAGGGCGTTAGTCCCACTCTATGTCAGCACAAGATTTATGTGGAACCTGATGCTAAACCCGTTGTTGATGACCAACGTCGGTTAAATACGAAGATGAAGGAAGTGGTAAGAACGGAAATATTAAAACTTCTGGAAGCAGGTATAATCTATCCTATAGCTGATAGTAGATTGGTAAGTCCTGTTCATTGTGTCCCTAAGAAAGGAGGCATTACTGTTGTTCCTAATGATAAGAATGGACTTATTCCACAAAGAATTGTTACAGGCTATAGAATGGTAATTGATTTTGGAAAATTAAACGAAGCAACTAGAAAAGATTATTACCCTATGCCTTTTATTGATCAAATGCTAGAAAGATTATCTAAGCACACACATTTTCGCTTCCTTGATGGATACTCTGGTTTTTCACAAATACATGTTTCTCAACCTGATAAAGAAAAGACCACTTTCACTTGTCCCTTTGGAACTTATGCTTATAGACGTATGCCTTTTGTTTTATGCAATGCACCTGCTACCTTTCAAAGATGTATGAGGGCTATATTCTCCGACTTATGTGAAAAGATTGTTGAAGTTTTCATGGATGATTTTTCTGTTTATGGGAAGTCTTTTGATGATTGTTTAAGAAACCTTGATCGAGTTTTGCAGAGATGCGAGCAAACAAATCTTGTCTTTGAATTGGGAGAAGTGCCACTTTATGGTTAATGAAGGTATTGTTTTGGGCCATAAAATTTCTGAAAGAGGTATTGAGGTGGACAAAGCTAAGGTTCATGCAATTGAGAAAATTCCATGTCCTAAAGATATCAAAGGTATCGTAGTTTCTTAGGTCATGCTGGTTTCTATAGGAGATTTATCAAAGACTGTTCTAAAATTTCTAGGCCCCTTACAAATCTTTTGCAAAAGGATGTTCCTTTTGTTTTTGAAGACGATTGTTTAGAAGCCTTCGAAACACTCAAGAAAGCCTTAATTTCTGCACCTATTGCTCAACCACCTGACTGGAACCGGCCTTTTGAAATTATGTGTGATGCTAGTGATTATGCTGTTGGTGCTGTTCTACGACAAAGAGTTGATAAGAAACTAAATATTATTCATTATTCTAGTAAAACTCTAGACAGTGCTCAAAGAAATTATGCTACTACTAAAAAAGAATTTCTAGCAGTGGTGTTTGCCTATGATAAATTTAGATCTTACATTGTTGATTCAAAAGTAATTGTTCACACCGACCATGTTGCTATTAAATATCTTATGGAAAAGAAAGATGCTAAACCTAGGCTTATTCGATGGGTTCTCTTGCTACAAGAATTTGATTCACATATCACTGATAGAAAAGGAGCAGAGAACCCCGTAGCTGATAACTTGCCTAGGTTAGAGAATGTCCTTGATGACCCACTACCTATTGATGATAGTTTTCCTGATGAGCAGTTAGCTGCAATAAATGTTTCTCATAACACTTCTTGGTATACTGACTATACTAATTACAATGTTGCTAAATATTTACCACCTAGCTTTACATACCAACAAAAGAAAAAAATCTTCTATGATTTAAGACATTACTTTTGGGATGACCCACAACTTTATAAAGAAGGAGTAGATGGTATTATTAGACGTTGTGTACCTGAGCATGAACGGAACAAATCCTACGAAAATGTCACTCTGAAGTTTACGGAGGGCATCATGCGGGGGACAGAACTGCTCACAAGGTATTGCAGTCTGGGTTTTATTGGCCTACTCTGTTCAAGGATGCTCGTAAGTTTGTCTTATCTTGTGATGAATGTCAAAGAATAGGTAATATCGCTAAGCGTCAAGAAATGCCTATGAATTATTCACTTGCTGTTGAACCATTTGATATTTGGGGTTTTGATTACATGGGACCTTTTCCTTCCTCTAATGGGTATACACATATTTTGTTTGCTGTTGATTATGTTGGTAAGTGGGTAGAAGCTATTCCAACTAGTAGTGTTGATCACAACACCTCTGTTAAAATGCTTAAGGAAGTTATTTTCCCAAGGTTTGGAGTCCCTAGATATTTAATGACTGATGGTGGTTCACACTTTATTCATGGTGCTTTCCGTAAAATGCTTGCCAAGTATGACGTTAACCATATAATTGCATCACCCTATCATTCTCAGTCTAGTGGTCAAGTTGAACTTAGCAATAGAGAAATAAAATTAATTTTGCAAAATACTGTCAATAGGTCCTCAAAGAATTGGTCTAAGAAATTAGATGATTCACTTTGGACCTATAGAAAAATATATAAAAATCCTATGGGTGTGTCTCCTTATAAAATGGTTTATGGAAAAGTTTGTCATTTGCCTCTTGAGTTAGAACATAAAGCTTATTGGGCAATCAAAGAACTCAACTATGATTTTAAATTTGTCTGTGAAAAGAGGTTATTTGATATTAGCTCATTAGATAAATGGAGAACCCAAGCTTATGAAAATGCCAAGTTATTTAAAGAAAAAAGTTAATAGATGGCATGATAAAAGAATCCAGAAGCGTGAGTTTAAAGTTGGAGAATATGTTCTTTTGTACAACTCTTGTTTCATATTCTTTGCAGGAAAAATCCTTTTTAAATGGGAAGGACCCTATGTTATCGAGGAGGTTTATCGGTCTGGGCTATCAAAATAAATAATGCCGAAGGTACTAATCCCGAAGGTTGTTAATGGGCAACGAATAAAACATTATATCTCAGGTACGCCCATTAATGTTGAAAGTAATATTATTCAAACTATGACACCGGAAGAACACATAAAAGAGACCTTCCGGAACACTCCAGAATCGTAAAAAGAGGACGTACGTGATACGGTAAGTAAACAGACTCCGAAAAATCTGCAAAAATATTTTCTGTCCATTTTGGAAAGTAAAAAAATTAGGAAAATAAGAAACAACTAGGAAGGTCACCATGGTGAGCACAAGACACCAGGGCGCACCTGGCAAGCCAGGCGCACCCAGGTGGGTTGTGCCCACCTCGGGTACCTTACGGACTCCGTTTTTCTCCCGTTTGCTTGTTTCCCAAGACAAAAAATCTTTATATACGCCCCGAACCTATTGACCACCGTATCACGGAGAAATCTTCTATTTTCTTTTCCTTGCTGTTTTCTGACAGATTCAGCTAGGCCATCATCATTTCTTCCTCACCTTCCAACAACGAAGAAGAAGACGCATGGTTGGTTCAGGAAGATCTAAGGAGAGAGGAAGCTGAAGAGGTTTCCATGGAGGAAGGATAGGAAAATCCCTTTGGGGTTCACCCTCCGGCTTCAGAGAGAGGCACATTGGCTGGCATCTCCACTCATCCTAATCCTCGTCAAGCTATGAGATCATCAAACAATCAAGAGAGCCCCGAAGTGCATGAAGGACTCCCACCAAGAAGGCATTTACACAGGTTATATTGTAACATTTTTCACAATTTGATTCATAATTATGGGTTCGAGAATACTCCTTGTGTGCACATACTGTCCAATTGGGACACAGTTCGTCCAAGAGAAAGCAATGCAGGAACAAACCCCTGGGGCCTAGAAAATAAACACATAATGGCTGAAGTGAGGAAAAATACCGAGTTACTTCATCGAGCCCTTCAGGAGATTCAAGGCTTGAGGGAGCTACTCATGGTTATATTGGACAAGATCGCCTCTACTTCATCACCACCACCTTCTTCATCACCAAAATAAAATTGAGTATTGGGTATGGGCACTCCCCTTTGCTTCTGTCAAGCTTGGGGGAGGTGCCCCGGTATCATATCACCCCCACTATCTTTTTCCTTTACTTATTTTAGTTCGATCCTTAGTTATCTTTTGCTTTAGATGAATAAAAGTTTAGTTCGATCCTTTCTTTTTGAGAGTTTGCTTAGTGATCTATCCTTGTAATCGTGTGCGAGATATATAATAAAGTTTAGTTTGAGTTTTTGCTTTCTGTACTTTCATGTTCCAATAAAAAGAAATGAAATAAATTAAAAATATCATATGCTAATCTTATGGTAGGTAATGACACCACCTAAGGAAAAGTATAAGTAGAAAATTTTATAGAGATTGACAAACATAGCATTGGTGAGTGATGCAACTCATGAGAGAATTAATAAGGGAAGAGAAGATTCACATACAAATACACTATCCTGAAAATCTTTTGTGATTGTGAGCCCCCATCAAAATTGTTGACGTAATGATTTATGTTGTTCATATTCACATAGAAGTTATATTGTCATGGATCCTTCAACATGTGGTGCTTGCCCCCCATCTTTGCTAGCCAAAAACTCCGCACAAAGTAGAGATACTACTTGTGCATCCAGAAACCATTAAACCCAAATCTTATTTTCAAGAGTCCACCATACCTACCTAGGGATTGAGCAAGATCCCTCAAGTAAGTTGTCATTGGTGCAATAAGGCGATAAAAGTTGCCTCTAAAAGTGTTAGATCATTTGGTGTAAGAGAAAATTGAGCGTTGTACGAACTTGTGATAGCAAAGCATAAAAGCGACAAACTGCATAATAAAGGTTGTGTTCACACACGAACATGTCACCGTGTACCTCCAACGCCGAGGGTGATGCACCGCAGCTCACGACGAAGGAGACCCGCCTGGAAAAGCAGTACGCAAGCAATCCAGTTGATGCTTTTAAGGATCCGAAACCCCACACGCTCGGGAGGGACCCCGTCAGGGCACGTGGTAGCTATAGGCTGCCCTTGGTTGACCTGATCGCCCTTAGGGCCTCGTGGATCGCCGCCCTGGAACAAGAAGAACGAACGAAGAACGAAGAAGAAGAAGAACTAGGGAGAAGATAAAAGATAAAAAAGTGTAGTTGATTGTTCGATTGTGTGTTGTTCAATCGTCCGTCACCCCTTAGGTATATATGAGGCGGATTGACTTCCCATGCAAGAAAAGGACTCCAAATCACGTCCAAATCTTTCCAAAATTAACCGAACTCGGATTTAGGTAAGTATGAAATCAGTTCGGTTTTTAGGTACCACAGGCTACAAACGACCTCGGATGAAGATGAGCCCAAAAGCAAATTTGACCGTTTCAACAAGGTGATCAACTTTCTTGTTTAACGTTTTTTGATTCGAGGCCATCTTCACGTCCGAATCTCTCATGCAAATTAGATTATTACTCGCGCTACCCATCAGACACCGTGTCTGATGGGGCGCGCCACTTTTGCCCCGTGATAGGGCCGCACTCAGATGGGTATAACTTTTACGTAGGATCTCGGATTGATATGATTTTTATAGCAAAATTGATCACTTCAACAAGGCGAAGACAATTCGTGTAGAAAGTTTTCTCAAATGAGGCCATCTTTGGGGTGTAATCAGCCGAATAGTGTTCTGGATACAAAATCTCAGTACTTCAAACACAATTTCGGCCTTAGAGATGAGATCGATGGCTATGGCCAAAATATCAAAGTTTCTCCTTTTGACGATATGAACATTCTCACTTTGAGCACTTTTCCATTTGAGGCCTTCTTAATTATGTTTTCGACCATGCCAAAATCTGGTGTCAACACATGCCCCCTGGTTTCCGGCAAAACTTGCGTGCCAAAATATAACTTGCACAATGCTCTTTCTAAGGATGATGTCAACACTTCATCGACCATTTCTACGTGCTTAGGATGATAAGTATATATCGCCCATTTAGATTAGCAACAAAAGTGAAGCTAATCAAACATATGATGATTTAGTAATACCCTTTCATGATGTAAGAAATTATATTACATCCATGGATTAAAATAAGCCCATTGAGGGTAACCAATCATACCTGATGACGAATTCCATGGCATAGGCATCAATGACATTGTTGAAGAAAATGGATAATGTGTTGACCGAAGATGTTGAAACCTTCGTCTTGGTCCTTCGTAGTTTTCACTCTTTTCCTTCTTCACCTCTGCCGCACTCCTTGTAAAGGAAGCTCACACATAATTCTTATTTTGAATACTTCCTTTGGGAAACCCATGCCATGTTTCTCTTTTCAAGTTCTGGTGCACTAAGCTTTTGCAACTTATTCTTTTGCCAATACGATAAGCCGAGTGGGCACCCCGACTGCGATTTTGTTTGAACTAATGGCAATTCTTGTTTTACCTTGTGCACTCCCAACTTTTTCCCTTCAGATTTGGCACTTTATTGACTTTCCTCATTTCCTTTTGTAGCCAATTTCAACACTTTAATTGGATCCTTTTCATTTGAGATCATATCTGAAGTGGCACTCTTATGACCATCTCTTTTGACACGGTAGACTTGCGCAACCACCTCCTTATTCTTCCTTGTGCTCCAAGCCGATTCTTTTTTTGAAACGGTCTTGAACATATGACTGCTCATTGAACATTGGTCTTCTTCGAGCGGCATAATACTGGAGAGATGGTTTATAATAATATGGAGAATGTTCCCTTGTATCATACTTGTCCCATGATGGATATGGATTTACGTGAGCATAGGGAGGCATCCACAACATTGGCATTGGCGGCCCAAAATAAGGATATGAACAAGTTGCATTAAAATTCTCTTCTTGCCAATATTGATCCTTAGATTTGTGACTAGGGGGTGATCTTGATGCTTTTGCATTAGTTGGCCGATAAGCACTCTCTCCTCACTTATCTTCTGATATTTTTCCAATAGTTGGGCGAAAGTGACTTTCGGCTTTTTACCTTTGTGCTTACGTCGGCCTTTGTTTTCTTTGTTTGTGCTTGCACCGATCTTTGAATTTTCTTGTTGCCCACCAGTCCTTGGCGTCTCCATTGTAGCTTCGATGGAATTCTCGACCTCAAGATTATGTTCATTATGCCCTTCAACAACTTCTTTACTTGAAAGCTTGATCCCATCACCTGTAGTTTTTACCTTCTCTTTAAATGGATCGGCTTGAAGCAGCCGATGCAAAAACTTTTTACCATCGGGACCAATTGGAATAGACTCCTCATCTCTTGGTTCTCAACAAATTTCAATCGTCCTTTATCAATGGCCGATTTAACTATTTGACAAAACATGTTGCAATCCTCAATACTATGCTTGAACAAATCATGCAACTTACAATAAATTCGTCCTTTGATAGATGGCTTGACATGGTGATCAAGAATTCTAATGTAATTATTTTTCAACAACAAATCAAAGATTTGATCACACATGTTTGAATCGAAGGTATACATTTTGTTTTCTAACCAATCTTGGTGTGCGAACAGCTTTGGAGGTAAGCAAACGAATGGTTCAAATTTTGAATCTCGCCATTTGGCTATGCATTGTGTTTTGCACTCTATCTCCGATGTCTTTGGATAAGATATAAAATTAGCATCGGATTTCTCAAAAGAATTTAACCTTGGCTTTATATTTCTGAAACGAGAATAGTTAGAACACACATGTCTCAATGGAGACCATGCGTAAGCCAAGTATGAAGCAAGCAAAGCTACCCAATTAGATATGAACTTTAAATAAAGCAATGGGAGAAGCTTTTGCTGCAATAGTAAGTCACTATCGGTCTCTTTGAATGGTACAATGTATTGACCGATATGCTTTGTAACAATTTTATTGCTATTAGTCTCTTTGAATGGTACATTGTATTGACCGATATGCTTTGTAACAGTTTTATTGCTAACAAGTAAATTACCCTTCATCATTGGACTTTCAAAATTACTTATCAGATTTTTTCCTCATAGATGCATCAACAATAAAGCTATGACCAAATCTGAAAATAGGCAAATCAGTTGCTAGACATACCTCTTCATGCACGTTGGGAGAGCATGATGGTTGTGTTACTTGAATAATACTTTGCTCCACTTTTAAATGACTCACCAATGCATTGGTGTCCTATTTCTCTTCAATAAATTTGGTACACATACTATTTGATTCAGCTTTTTCAATAACCAAAGTAACTTTGTTATCCGAGTCACCACTCTTTCTTTCTTTGATTTGCAAGGTTGCTTATTCTTGTCTAAATCCAGCAAACATTGCAGCTAGGCTATCTAAGCTTTTTTCGACCAATTTGAGCCCAATCTTCAACGGATTTCCACCCAATAAGTTTGAGACGCTTTCGGCAATGGTGTGTTGCCGAAATTCTGTAATTGTGCAGGGGCAACATAATATGCTACGTTACTAGTTAAAGACATATGCGCTCTAGTAGAATTCTCACTTATTTGGCCATGCGCATGAATGTGCGGAGCCGAATTATGAACATCTACAATTGCGTATGGTGCTGAAAAAATAGTAGCATGAGGTGTAGCATACGATGTTTGAGGGTAATTGGCCAAATAATAAGTAGTAGCATGGTCAATTCCCCTATCCACCGGCATGTTTGGATTAACATGTTGCAAATTAGTTGCCGGTGAATAAAAAGATGAAACAATATGTTGCATGCCATTGAAAGTTCCTACATGGGGTGTTTCAACTTGATTAACTGAACTCATCATGTTGTTCATCGGCATATAGATTTGTGGGGTTGCCGATGCATGGGAGTTGGGATACATATGTTGCATGTTGCAAAAATTATATGAAGTTGAAGCATGAAGATTATTTTGAATCGGCTGTTGCACATAATAAGATGCATGATTGATAAAACTAGGGCTAGCCACAATATGCTCATTACACGATCTAGCAACAACATATGCATTATTTGCATCTACATAAGTGAATTGGGTATTCATATTACCTTTGTAGATTGCAAACCCTAGATGACGATCTCTTTGTAGCAAGAACGGGCCGAAGACCGTTCAAAGCTTCGTCCCCAGCGGAGTCGCCAAAAAGTGTGTTCGCACACGAACACGTCACCGTGTACCTCCAATGCCAAGGGTGATGCACTAGAGCTCATGTCGAAGGAGACCCGTTCGGAAGCGCGGTACGCAAGCAATCCGGCGGGTGCTTTTAAGGACTCAAAACCCCACACGTCCGGGAGGGACCCCATCAGGGCACGCAGCGGCTATGGGCTGCCCTAGGTCGACCTGATCGCCCCAAGGACCTCGTGGATCGCCGCCTTGGAATAAGAAGAACGAACAAAGAACGAGGAAGAAGAAGAACTAGGGAGAAGATAAAAGATAAAAAAGTGGTAGATGTTTGTTCGACTGTGTCTTGTTCAATCGGCCGTCACCCCTTAGGTATATAAGAGGCAGATGGACTTTCCGTACAAGAAAAGGACTCCAAATCATGTCCAAATCTTTCCAAAATTAACCGAACTCGGATTTAGGTAAGTATGGAACATCAGTTCAGTTTTTAGGTCCCACAGGGTACAAACCACCTCGGATGAAGATGAGCCCAAAAGAAAATTTGATCGCTTCGACGAGGCAAACAACTTTCTGTTGAACGTTTTTTGATTCGAGGCCATATTCATGGCCGAATCGCTCGTGCAAAACAGACTATTACTCGCGCTACCCATCAGACACCGTGTCTGATGGGGTGCGCCACTTTTGCCCCGTGACAGGGCCGCACTCAGGTGGCTGTAAATTTTATGTACAATCACGGATTTATATGATTTTTATATTAGAATCAATCATTTCGACGAGACGAAGACAATTCATGCAGACAATTTTTTCATATGAGGCCTTCTTCGGGGTGTAATCAGCCAAATAGTGTTCTAGATACAAAATCTCAGTACTTCGAACATAACTTCGGCCTTAGAGATAAGATCGGATTGCTATGGCCCAAATATCAAAGTTTATCCTTTTGACGATACAGAACATTCTCACTTTGAGCACTTTTCCATTTGAGGCCTTCTTAATTATGTTTTCAACCATGCCAAAATCTGGTGTCAACAGGTTGCTATCATAAGGGGCAATATAACGTGACATTATTTTGCGCTAATGGGTTGAGCATACAAACAAATAAGAGCATGGCAACCTCTGCTTCCCTCTGCGAAGGGTCTATCTTTTACTTTTATGTATTTACTTTTATGCAAGAGTCAAAGTTTTTCTCTCTATTCCTTTTTATTTTTCTCCTTTGGCAAGCATCATGTGTGAGGAAAGATCTAGGCACATATCTCCAGTTGAATATGGGTAGCATGAGCTATTATTGTTGACATCACCCTTGAGGTGAATACGTTGGGAGGCAAAATTATATGCCCCTATCTTTCTATGTGTCCGGTTGAAACATTTGCTCATGTGTATGCGGTGAGTGTTAGCAATCATAGAAGACTATATGATGGTTGAGTATGTGGACTTGCCTAAAGGCTCCGATACGCGACCCTTCCTGAAAAGAAGATGAATTGTAGTTGCAAAATTGACTGAGAATATAGTTTGTTGGTTTCCAATAGAGTTTATGCTTTATACTTCGATAGTGTGATGAATTGCTACTTATTCATGAGAAGTCTATAATAAAAGTTCTATGATAAAAGTTTTTATGTTAAAGTTTGTTGCTGTTATAATAATTCACATGATGCTTCTATGTCCATATTTTGTTTTTATCGAAACCTCTCTCTCTCTAAGCATGTGGACATATTTTTCGATTTTGGTTTTCGCTTGAGAACAAGCGAGGTCTAAGCTTGGGGAGTTGATACGTCCATTTTGCATCATGTTTACCCACTGTTATTTATAATGTTTTTATGCAAAATAATGCCTTTTGGAGTAATTCTAATGCCTTTTCTCTCATAATATGCAAGGTACACACAAAGAGGGAGAATTCTGGTAGTTGGAAATTTGGACCTAAAAAAGCAACGTCACGCTACCTATTCTGCACAACTCCAAATGAGCTGAAACTTCACGAGGTTTTTTATGGAATAAATAAGAAATACTGGAGCAAATAACCACCGGAGGGGGGTCACCTGGTGAGCACAAGACACCAGGGCGCGCCTGGCCCCCCAGGCGCGCCCTGGTGGGTTGTGCTCAGCCCAGCCCACCTCTGGTGCCCATCTTCTGGTATATAAGTGTTGGGAAACATAGCATGCAATTTCAAAAAAATTCCTACGCTCACGCAAAATCTATCTAGGAGATGCATAGCAACGAGAGGGGGAGAGTGTGTCTACGTACCCTCATAGACCGATAGCGGAAGCGTTAGCTTAACGCGGTTGATGTAGTCGAACATCTTCTCTATTCAACCGATCAAGCACCGAACGTACGACACCTCCGAGTTCTGCACACATTCAGCTCGATGACGTCCCTCGAACTCTTTATCCAGCAGAGGGTCAAAGGAATAGATGAGTTCCCTCAGCACGACGGCCTGGTGACGGTGATGGTGATGTGATCCATGTAGGGCTTCACCTAAGCACTACAACAATATGACCGGAGGAGTAAACGGCGGAGGGGGGCACCGCACATGGCTAAGACTCAATTGATGTGGCCCCCGCCCCCGTATATAAAGGAGGAGAGGGGAGGAGGGCCGGCCTAGGGCGCGCCCAAGTGGGGGGAGTCCTACTAGGACTCCTAGTCCTAGTCGCCCCCTTCCTTTCTAAGGGAGGGGGAAAGAGGGAAGTAGAGGGAGAGGGAGAGGGAGAAGGAAAGGGGGGCCGTGCCCCCTCCCCTTGTCCAATTCGGACTCCCCACAGGGGGGGGGCGCCACCTCCTCGTGTCCTGCCTTGCCTCTCCCCTATGGCCCATAAGGCCCATTACTTCCCCCGGGGGTTCTGGTAACCCCTCGGTACTCTGATAATTATCCAAAACACTCCGGAACCATTCCGATGTCCGAATACCACCTTCCAATATATCAATCTTTACCTCTCGACCATTTCGAGACTCCTCGTCATGTCTGTGATCTCATTCTAGACTCCGGAAAACCTTCGGTCACCAAACCACATAACTCATATAATACATATCGTCATCGAATGTTAAGCGTGCTGACCCTACGGGTTCGAGAACTATGTAGATATGACCGAGACACCTCTCTGGTCAATAGCCAATAGCGGAACCTAGATGCTCATATTGGTTTTCACATATTCCATGAAGATCTTTATCGGTCAAACCGCAATGTCAACATACGTTATTCCCTTTGTCATCGGTATGTTACTTGCCCGAGATTCGATCGCCAGTATCTTCATACCTAGTTCAATCTCGTTACCATCAAGTCTCTTTACTCATTCCATAATGCATCATCCCGCAACTAACTCATTAGTCACATTGCTTGCAAGGCTTCATATGATGTGCATTACTGAGAGGGCCTAGAGATACCTCTCCGATACTCAGAGTGACAAATCCTAATCTCGATCTATGCCAACCCAACAAACACCTTCGGACATACCTGTAGAGCATCTTTATAATAACCCAGTTACGTTGTGACGTTTGATAGCACACAAGGCATTCATCCGGTGTCTGGGAGTTGCATAATCTCATAGTTGGAGGAATATGTATTTGACATGAAGAAAGCAGTAGCAATAAAACTGAATGATCATTATGTTAAGCTAGCGGATGGATCTTGTCCATCACATCATTCCACTAATGATGTGATCCCGTTCATCAAATGACAACTCATGTCCATGGCTAGGAAACTTAACCATCTTTGATCTACGAGCTAGTCTAGTAGAGGCATACTAGGGACACGGTGTTTTGTCTATGTATTCACACATGTATGAAGTTTCCAGTTAATGCAATTCTAGCATGAATAATAAACATTTATCATGATATAAGGAAATATAAAATAACAACTTTATTATTGCCTCTAGGGCATATTTCCTTCAGTCTCCCACTTGCACTAGAGTCAATAATCTAGATTACATTGTAATGAATCTAACACCCATGGAGTATTTGTGTTGATCATGTTTTGCTCATGGAAGAGGCTTAGTCAACGGGTCTGCCACATTCAGATCCGTATGTATTTTGCAAATCTCTATGTCTCCCTCCTTGACCAATTCTCGAAAGGAGTCGAAGCGTCTCTTGATGTGTTTGTGTTGGGTTCTACGGTAGGGTGCGTTGACTGCAAATTAAAATGTTCCTACGTTTAGAACAACTAGGAACATGCTACGGTTATATATCACAGATCGTTAGCACTAGACGCGTAGTGCCGTGCAATGGAAGAAGAGTTGGGGCAGCGCGTCCGCGTGGTTCGTCTCCTCCTCGTCCGATCTCCCTCGAACAACCGGTCATGAAATCCCTTGTATAGGTTCGCCGGAGCGGCGCAAGTGCACCGCCTCTAAAGGTATCAGCGCGTGCAGGAGGAACGTCGTGCGGCGGACTGCTAGGTCCGATCACACAACCTGCAGCGAGTGGAGGTGTCTATTCGCAACACATGCAAACCCTAGTGACAGCGCCGAAGCGATCAACAAAATGAGTGCACCGCACCTCCACTATTTATAGGCATCCATCGCACGCTCAACACTTGGGCCTTGCACGGATCCTAAAGCCCAAAGTCTACTCGGTCGCATTCCAAGTCCAGCTCGGATCACATCCGACTAGTGTCCTCTGAACCGACCTCGTAGGTTCCTTCCCTTAAGTGCGCGAACCCTTAGGTTCAAGTTGGCTTGATCACAGTTCGGATGACCTCCGACCTGCACGGTTGGTAGCGGCCTCTAGCAAGGCATGCCGACCACCAAGCAGACTATGAAGCTGGTTAGGCAAACCTGTTCAATGTGTCACATTTCTCTTCCCTTTGCCTCATGATATATGTTGTCGGGCTCAAGGCGAGACTGTCATCCTTGTGCTAGCCGACCTCTTTCTCGTTCCAGTGATACCGACCAAAAACTGGATTATCTCATAATCCTTGTTGCATGACCATGCTTATCTTGGTCGGATCACACGAGGGCCGCAGGGTATATCTCTCCTGACCGGAGGGGCAAATCCCATCTTGCTCAACCATGTCTCGCATCATGGGACTGGACAAACCCGAAACCTACCTTTGTAACTACCCAGTCACGGAGTAGCATTTGGTCGGACCAAAACAAGTATGTCACCATCCGAGTACATGCGTCAGCTCAGGTCTTAGGACATAGAACATATGTTGTACTAGAGACTCACAGATGACATATTGCTGTGTCTCATAGTTGGGTCTGTCCGACTCGGACCTTATCTCGACTCGAATTCGACTACGCCGAATCCGACCAGATCTTTCCGAGTCCATATTATCCGTTTAGCATCCAATGCTCCATTGCTAGTGAGACCGAGCCATCCACCGTGTCATAAGCTAGTCTAGCCTGACGTGTGCCCACACGTCACTTGCGACTAGGATTAAGTTAGGATGTATCATACAACACAATATCTCACAAACAAGTCATGTACTTGCCAACAAGTATCATTGATTACATCCAAGGACTATATTTATTCATAAACACATAGGAAATATCATCATACATGATTGCCTCTAGGGCATATCTCCAACAGTCTCCCACTTGCACTAGATTCAATAAAATATACATCGAATGCCCATAGCTCTAATGTGCCCCTCATGCTTGGGTTGTGGAAGCGGCTTAGTCAACGGATCTGCAACATTTGCATCTGTGTGAATTTTGCATAACTCTACATCACCATTCTTTACAATCTTTTGTATCAGGTGATATTTCCAATCTATGTGTCTGACCTTGTGGTGATTCCTCGGCTCCTTGGCTTGTGCAATGGCACCAGAATTATCACAATAAAGGTCCAACAGTTTTACCGAGGCTGGGAAAATACCAAGATCATCCAGAAAGTTTTGGATCCAAACACCTTCCTTTGCAGCTTCACAAACCGCAACATATCCGGCTTCTGTGGTAGAATCAGCCACCGTATCTTGCTTGGAACTCATCCAGCTCATTGCTTCTCTGTTCATGACATACACGAATCCAGACTGTGATCGACAATCATCTCTGTCGGTTTGGAAACTAGCATCGACGTAACCCCTTACGACGAGCTCTTCCTCACCTCCATAAACTAGGAACATCTCTTTAGTCCCTTTCAAGTACTTCAAAATAGTCTTTATCGCTGCCTAGTGACTCTCTCCTAGGTTGGCCTGGTATCTACTTGTTAGGCTTATTGCAAAAGCAACATCAGGCCTTGTACATATCATGGCATACATGATGGATCCGATTGCCGAGGCATACGGAATCCTACTCATCCTCCTTTGCTCATCAGATGTCGAAGGACTCTGAGTCTTGCTTAGCCTTATACCATGTGAGAGTGGCAAGAACCCTTTCTTCGCCTCACTCATGTTGAACCGCTTCAACACTTTATCTATGTACATGCTCTGGCTTAAGCCGAGCAGCCTCCTCGATCTATCTCTATAGATCTTAATGCCTAAAATATAGACTGCCTCACCAAGGTCCTTCATCGAAAACTTGCCATTCAATGATTCCTTGGCCGAGTTTAACATTGAAACATCGTTCCCGATCAACAATATGTCATCCACATACAAGATCAAAAACACTATCGAGCTCCCACTTAACTTCTTGTATAAACAAGCGTCCTCTTCGCTTTTGATGAAACCGATACCAGTGACGACCTCATCAAAATGAATATTCCATCTCCGAGATGCTTGCCTCAACCCATAAATGGATCTCTTGAGCTTGCATACCTTACTAGCACTAGTCGGATTGACAAAACCCTCGGGTTGTATCATATACACGTCCTCGGTTAAATTTCCATGAAGGAAAGCCGTCTTGACATCCATCTTCCATATCTCGTAATCGAAACATGCAGCTATATGGATTTCAGCATCGCTACCGGCAAGTAAGTCTCGTCGTAGTAAATTCCTTGAACTTGTCCATAACCCTTACCGACAAGCCGAGCTTTGTGGATCTGAACATTTCCATTCACATCGGTTTTCTTCTTAAAGACCCATTTGCAACCAATGGTTGTTATGCCAGGCGGCAGATCAACCAAGTCCCAGACTTGATTCTCATCCATGGACTTTAACTCGGATCTCATGGCCTCCAACCATGCCTCGGAATCTGGGCTCACCATCACTTCCGCATACGCGGCCGGCTCGTCGCTTTCTTGCAACAATACATCACACACTCTGCATAATCTTTCCGACCTCTGTGTTTCTGGTGCCGCTTCCTCTACAGGTTCTCTGACTGCCTCCAGTATGATCTCATCACCAGCCGAGCCGTCGCTGAGTGGTCCTCGAATTTCTTCGAGTCGGACCGTCCTCCCACTAGCCTCCCGACTAAGAAACTCTTTCTCAAGGAAAACCCCATTCCGAGCAACAAACACTTTCTTCTCTTCACGGTTGTAGAAGCTATATCCCAAGGTTTCCCTCGGATATCCCATGAATATGCATTTATCCGACTTGGGTGTAAGCTTGTTTGAAATAAGTTGCTTGACAAATGCTTCACAACCCCAAATCTTCAGAGAAGACAAACTGGGACTCTTGCTGCTCCACATCTCATGCGATGTCTTGTGTACGGATTTTGATGGTACCCTATTAAGTGTGAAAGCTGAAGTTTCTAGAGCGTATCCCCAGAATGACAAGGGTAAATCCAATTTGCTCATCATTGACTGGATCATGCCCAAAAAGGTCCTATTCCTCTGTTCTGACACGCTGTTTCTCTGTGGCGTACCCGGAGGTGTGAGCTGAGGTACTATACCTCTGCTTTTTAGATGATCATCAAACTCCTGGCTCATGTACTCACCTCCATGATCTGATTGTAGAAGTTTTATAGTCTTGCCGAGCTAATTCTCAACCTCGTTCTGAAATGCTTTGAACTTTTCAAAAGTTTCTGACTTGTGCCTCATCAAATAGATATATCCATATCTACTAAAGTCATCAGTAAAAGTCACGAAGTACTAATAGCCACCTCTGGCAGTTGTGCTCATTGGACCACACACATCACTATGTATAAGATCCGACAGCTCGGACGCCCTCTCGCAACTCTTTGCAAAAGGAGACTTAGTCATCTTGCCAAGCAAGCATGATTCACATGTCTCGGATGACTCAAAGTCGGACGAAGTTAGGAGCCCATCATCATGGAGCTTCTTCATGCATTTCAGAATAATGTGTCCAAGCCAGCAATGCCAGGAGTATGCGGATTTATCTCATTGGGCTAATGCCTCTTGACATTCACGTTATAGACCGGTTCCTCTTCCAGATTTAATATAAAAAGCCCATCAACAATGGGTGCATAGCCGTGGAACATACCATTCAAATAAAATGAACAACCATTGTCCTTTAAATTGAATTCATAACCCTGACTCATCAAGCATGAGGCAGAAATAATGTTCCAACTAAGTTCAAGAATGTAATAACAATTATTCAATTCCAAAATAAATCCAGAAGGAAGCTAGAGCTGCATCGTGCCGACCTCCAACGCAACAACTCTTGCTTTGTTGTCGACCCTGATGTCAATCTCCCCTTGTGCCACACGCCTAGTTCTTACCAGCCCTTGCATCGAGTTGCAAATGTGAACAACCGATCCGGTATCAAATACCCAAGAGCTACTAGGTATGTCAGCAAGGTAAATGTCTATAACATATGCAACAAGTGTACCTTTGCCCGAAGAAGCATTTCCGGCCTTCTTGCCATGCTCTGCAAGCCACTTGCTACAGTTCCTCTTCCAGTGACCGGTCTCCTTGCAGTGATAGCAAACGGTCTTCGAGTCCGGTCTAGACTTCGGCGCAGTGGCGGAGGTTACCGTCTCCGTACCCTTTGCCTTAGCCTTTTTCTTAGACCAACTCTTCTTCAACTTAGCCGATTTCTGCACGATCAACACTTGATGCGTGACTTTCTTAATATCCTGCTCTGCCACTTTGAGCATCCCATGCAATTCAATGAGCTTCTTATCCATGCCATGCATATGATAGTTCGAGATGAATGCCCCATAGCTGGGCGGAAGAGAACCCAGAATTGCATCAGTAGCCAGCTCATCCAAGAGCAGGAAGCCCAACCAATGCAAAGCTTGCACATATCGAATCATCTTGATCACATGCGGGCACTGTGGACCACCTTCCTTCAGCTTACAATCCACCAAGGATCGCCAGACGTTGAACCTCTCGGTCCAAGCCTGTACCTGAAACATGCTCTTGAGACTCGATCATACCGAAAGCCCCAACATCTTCGAAATGTTGTTGCAAATCAGGCTCCATACAAGCCAGCATGAGACAGTTGATCTCGTTTGATTCCTCAACGAATTTCTTGTAGGCATTCTTGGTTGTGGCATTACATTATTGGCAGGTTCCTCTGGAAGTGGATCCTCTAGAACATGTTCCTTTTTATCATGCTTGAGAACAATTCTCAAATTTCTATACTAGGTGGTAAAGTTTGTTCCATTCAGTTTATCCTTTTCCAGAATTGATTTCAATGCAAAGTTGGGTTGAGAAGGTGGTGCCATTGATCTACAACATAAAATATGCAATCACTAAGCAATGTATTTATGTAGAGTAACTATTGCTTTAGATAGAGATACTCCCACTAAAGTTAGCATCCCTCTGCAAACTCTCAATGATTGAGGATCCGACTAGCACATGTGACTAGTGAGCTTTAGCATCACTGCTAGACAACATGCCTATCCGTAAGCAACTCCTTGCTAATCGTATCTCTATACGACTCCTGTCGGTAGGGAAGGTATCTCATACCCCGGCTCCCAACCTTCTTTGCCACAAGGCCCAAAACCGTTTTGATAGCCTTGTCAAGTTAACCTGATGCAGTGCATGTCCGTGTCCGACACGAACCCTGCAGATTAAATTTTTCCTACGCGCAGAACAACCAGGAACATGCTACGGGAATAGATCATAGATCGTTAGCACTAGATACGCAGTGCTATGCAGCGGAAGAAGAGTTGGGGCATCGCGTCCACGTGGTTCGTCTCCTCGTCCGATCTCCCTCGAACAGCCGGTCGTCGGATCCCTCGTACAAGTTCGCTAGAGAGGCACAAGTGCACCGCCTCTAACAGTATCCGCACATGCAGGAGGAACATCGTACGGGGGACTGCTAGGTCCGATCACACAACCGGCGGTGAGTGGAGGTGTCTATTTGCAACACATGCAAACCCTAGTGACAGTGCCAAAGCAATCAACCGAATGAGTGTGCCGCACCTCCACTATTTATAGGCATCCGTCGCAGGCTCAACACTTGGGCCTTGCACAGATCCTAAAGCCCAAAGTCTACTTGGCCGCGTTCCAATTCAGCTTGGATCACATCCGACCAGTGTCCTCCAAACCGACCTCATAGGTTCCTTCCCTTAAGCGCGCGACCCCTTAGGTTCAAGTCGGCTTGGTCACAGTTCGGATCACCTCCGACCTGCACGGTTGGTAGCGGCCTCTAGCAAGGCATGCCGACCACCAAGAAGACTACGAAGCTGGTTAGGTGAGCCTGTACAACGTGTCACATTTTTGTTCCCTTTGCCTCACGATATATGTTGTCGCGCTCAAAGCGAGACTGTCATCCTTGTGCTAGCTCGACCTCTTTCTCGTTCCAGTGGTACCGACCAAAAACTGGATTATCGCATAATCCTTGTCACATGGCCATGCTTATCCTGGTCGGATCACACGAGGGGCCCAGAGTATATCTCTCCTGATCGGAGGAGCAAATCCCGTCTTGCTCGACCATGTCTCGCAGCATGGGACTGGACAAACCCGAAACCTACCATTATAACTACCCAGTCATGGAGTAACGTTTGGTCAGCCCAAAGCAAGTCTGTCACCATCCCGAGTACATGCGCCAGCTCAGATCTTAGGACATAGAACGTATGTAGTACTAGAGACTCACGAATGACATATCACTGCGTCTCATAGTTGGGTCTGTCCGACTCGGACCTTATCTCGACTCGGATTCGACTAAGTTGAATCCGACCAGATCCGACTACGTCGAATCCGACTAGATCCTTCTGATTTCATATTATCCGGTTAGCATCCAATGCTCCATGGCTAGTGAGACCAAGCCATCCACCGTGTCATATGCTAGTCTAGTCCAACGTGTGCCCACACGTCACTTGCGACTAGGGACAATTTAGGATGTATCATACAACACAACATCTCATAGACAAGGCATGTACTTGCCAACAATTATCATTGATTACAATCCAAGGACTATCTTTATTCATAAACACATAGGAGATATCATCATACATGATTGCCTCTAGGGCATATCTCCAACTGTTTGGTCTTTTTGTGAAATCTGGATTCCTTCGCCAAGGCAATTGCTCCAGTATTGTCACAAAAGATTTTCATTGGACCCGATGCACTAGGTATTACACCTGGATAGGATATGAACTCCTTCATATAGACTCCTTCATTTGCTGCTTCTGAAGCAGCTATGTACTCCGCTTCACACGTAGAACCCGGCACGACGCTCTGCTTGGAACTGCACCAACTGACAGCTCCACCATTCAATAAAAATACATATCCGGTTTGCGACTTAGAGTCGTCCGGATCTGTGTCAAAGCTAGCATCGATGTAACCACTTACGACAAGCTCTTTGTCACCTCCATAAACGAGAAACATATCCCTAGTCCTTTTCAGGTACTTCAGGATGTTCTTGACGGCTGTCCCAGTGATCCACTCTTGGATTACTTTGGTACCTCCTTACTCAGCTTATAGCAAGGCACACATCAGGTCTGGTACACATCATAGCATACATGATAGAACCTATGGTTGAGGCATAGGGAATGACTTTCATTTTCTTTCTATCTTCTGCAGTGGTCGGGCATTGAGTCTGACTCAACTTCACACCTTGTAAAACAAGCAAGAACCCTTTCTTTGGCTGATACATTTTGAACTTCTTCAAAACTTTATCAAGGTATGTGCTTTGAAAGTCCAATCAAGCGTCTTGATCTATCTCTATAGGTCTTGATGCCCAATATATAAGCAGCTTCACCGAGGTCTTTCATTGAAAAACTCTTGTTCAAGTATCCTTTTATGCTATCCAGAAATTCTACATCATTTCAATATGTCATCCACATATAATATTAGAAATACTATAGAGCTCCCACTCACTTTCTTGTAAATACATGCTTCTCCAAAAGTCTGTATAAAACCATATGCTTTGATCACCTCATCAAAGCATATATTCCAACTCTGAGATGCTTGTACCAGTCCATAAATGGATCGCTGGAGCTTGCACACTTTGTTAGCACCTTAGGATCAACAAAAGCTTCTGGTTGCATCATATACAACTCTTCTTTAAGAAATCCATTAAGAAATGCAGTTTTGACATCCATTTTCCATATTTCATAATCATAAAATGCGGCAATTGTTAACATGATTCAGACAGACTTAAGCATCGCTACGGGTGATTAAGTCTCATCGTAGTCAACTCCTTGAACTTGTCGAAAACCTTTTGCAACAAGTCGAGCTTTATAGATAGTAACATTACCATCAGCGTTAGTCTTCTTCTTGAAGATCCATTTATTCTCTATGGGTCGTCGATCGGCGAGCAGATCGACCAAAGTCCACACCTTGTTCTCATACATGGATCCTATCTCACATTTGATGGCCTCAAGCCATTTATCGGAATCTGGGCTCGTCATTGCTTCTTCACAGTTTGTAGGTTCGTCATGGTCAAGTAACATGACCTCCAGAACAGGATTACCGTACCACTCTGTTGCGGATCGTGCTCCGTTTGACCTACGAGGTTCTGTAGCAACTCGATCTGAAGTTTCATGATCTTTATCATTAGCTTCCTCTCAATTGGTGTAGGCATCACATGAACAGATTTCTCGGATGAGCTACCTTCCAAATTGAGAGTAGGTACAATCACCTCATCAAGTTATACTTTCCTCCCACTCACTTCTTTCGAGAGAAAGTCCTTCTCTAGAAAGGTTCCGTTCTTAGCAACAAAAATCTTGCCTTCGGACTTGTGGCAGAAGGGTGTACTGACGGTGTCCTCGACCAGGGGGTACTCACCACGTCGTCTCTCAATCAGTTGGATCGGGCTGAGGACCCCCATGGCCGTTTACTCATGGGCCAGTTCGGACAGCCGAAGTATACACAAGGAAGATTCCACAAGACTTGGTGATCAAGACAAGGAATCCTATCCACCGGCGTATTCATCTAGGACTCTTGTTATCCCAGGCCTCTGGTGCATTATATAAACCGAGGTTAGGCTAGTCGATAGAGAGGCTAGATCATTATGACATTACTCATCATACCCTTAGGTCTTAGACCACAACATATGATCTCGAGGTAGATCAACTCTTGTAATATCTATATCATCAAGATCAATCAAGCATGAAGTAGGGTATTACCTCCATTAAGAGGGCCCGGACCTGGGTAAACATCGTGTCCCCTATCTTTTGTTACCCATCGATCCATGACACACATCATGGGACCCCCTACCCGAGATCTGCCGGTTTTGACACCGACATGTACCCAATTGTTTCCTTAGGGTATCCTATGAAGATGCACTTCTCCGACTTGGGTTCGAGCTTATCAGGCTAAAGCCTTTTGACATAAGCATCACATCCCCAAACTTTAAGGAACGGCAGGTTAGGTTTGTTGCCAAACCATAGTTCATACGGTGTCGTCTCAACGGACTTTGACGGTGCCCTGTTTAATGTAAATGCAGCTGTCTCTAATGCTTAACCCCACGATAGTGGTAAATCGGTAAGAAACATCATAGATCGCACCATATCTAATAAAGTACAGTTACGATGTTCGGACACACCATTACACTGTGGTGTTCGAGGTGGCGTGAGTTGTGAAACTATTCCACATTGTTTGAAATGAAGGCCAAACTCATAACTCAAATATTCTCCTCCATGATCAGATCATAGATACTTTATTTTCATGTTACTATGATTCTCCACTTCACTCTGAAATTCTTGAACTTTTCAAATGTTTCAGACTTGTGTTTCATTAAGTAGATATACCCATATCTGCTCAAATCATCCGTGAGGTCAGAAAATAATAATACCCTCCACGAGCCTCAACACTCATCGGATCGCATAAATCGGTATGTATTATTTCCAATAAGTCATTAGCTCGTTCCGCTGTTCTGAAGAACGGAGTTTTAGTCATCTTGCCCATAAGGCACGGTTCGCAAGTATCAAAGGATTCATAATCAAGTGATTCCAAAAGTCCATCTTTATGGAGTTTCTTCATGCGCTTTACACTGATATGACCCAAACGGCAGTGCCACAAATAAGTTGCACTATCATTATCAACTTTGCATCTTTTGGCATCAATATTATGAATATGTGTATCATCACGATCAAGATTCAACAGAAAGAGACCACTCTTCAAGGGCGCATGACCATAAAATATATTACTCATATAAATATAAACAACCATTATTCTTTGATTTAAATGAAAACCGTCTCGCACTAAACAACATCTAGATATAATGTTCATGCTCAACGCTGGCACCAAATAACAATTATTCAGGTCTAAAACTAATCCCGAAGGTAGATGTTGAGGTAGTGTGCCGACGGCAATCACATCGACCTTGGAACCATTCCCGACGCGCATCGTCACCTTGTCCTTAGCCAATCTTCGTTTTATCCATAGTCCCTGCTTCGAGTTACAAATATGAGCAACTGAACCAGTATCAAATACCTAGGCACTACTACGAGAATTAGTAAGGTACACATCAATAACATGTATATCAAATATACCTTTGTTCACTTTGCCATCCTTCTTATCCGCCAAATACTTGGGGCAGTTCCGCTTCCAGTGACCAGTCCCTTTGTAGTAGAAGCACTCAGTTTCAAGATTGGGTCCAGCTTTGGGTTTCTTCCCGGGAGTGACAACTTGCTTGTCATTCTTCTTGAAGTTCCCCTTCTTTCCCTTGCCCTTCTTCTTGAAACTAATGGTCTTGTTAACCATCAACACTTGATGCTCCTTCTTGATTTCTACCTCCGCAGCCTTTAGCATTGCGAAGAGCTCGGGAATAGTCTTTTCCCTTGCATATTGTAGTTCATCATGAAGCCTTTGTAGCTTGGTGGCAGTGATTGAAGAACTTTGTCAATGACACAATCATCTGGAAGAGTAACTCCCAGCTGAGTCAAGTGATTATGTTACCCAGACATTCTGAGTATGTGCTCACTAACAGAACGGTTCTCCTCCATCTTGCAGCTATAGAACTTGTTGAAGACTTCATATCTCTCAACTCGGGCATTTTCTTGAAATATTAACTTCAACTCCTGGAACATCTCATATGGTCCATGACGTTCAAAACGTCTTTGAAGTCTTGATTCTAAGCCATAAAGCATGTCACACTGAACTAAGGAGTAGTCATCAGACCGAGCTTGCCAGACATTCACAACATCAGCTTCTTCTCCTGCAGCAGTCCTTTCACCTAGCGGTGCATCAAGGACATAATTCTTCTGTGCAGCAATGAGGATAATCCTCAAGTTAAGGACCCAATCCATGTAGTTGCTACCATCATCTTTCACCTTAGCTTTCTCTAGGAACGCATTAAAATTCAAGGGAACGGTAGCACGGGCCATTGATCTACAACATAGATATGCAAAAAACTATCAGGACTAAGTTCATGATAAATTTAGTTCAATTATCATATTACTTAATAACTCCCACTTAGATAGACATCCCTCAAGTCATCTAAATGATACGTGATCCAAATCAACTAAACCATGTCCGATCATCACGTGAGATGGAGTAGTCATCAATGGTGAACATCTCTATGTTGATCATATCCACTATATGATTCACGTTTGACCTTTCGGTCTCTAGTGTTCCGAGGCCATATCTGTATATGCTAGGCTCGTCAAGTTTAACCCGAGTATTCCGCATGTGCAAAAGTGGCTTGCACCCGTTGTATTTGAACGTAGAGCTTATCACACCCGCTCATCACGTGGTGTCTCAGCACGAAGAACTGTCGCAACGTTGCATACTCAGGGAGAACACTTATACCTTGAAATTTTAGTAAGGGATCATCTTATAATGCTACCGCCGTACTAAGAAAAATAAGATGCATTAAGATAAACATCACATGCAATCAAAATATCTGACATGATATGGCCATCATCATCTAGTGCTTTTGATCTCCATCACCAAATCACTACAAGAAATATGTCAACTAGTGACCTTCTGTCAGTGACCCTGGAAGAATTGGTCATAGATCTATGACCATTTGAGACCAATTGGTCAAAATCTGTTCGGGGGCTCCAAACCCTAAACCATTGCGACCATTTTGGTCAGAAAGGCCGTAATTTTCTTACACGAAATGGTCATAAAGAAAACAATGCTGGTCCGCTGCCTTATTTCTAGTTGTTAACAACCAATATAGATGGTCATAGCCTTGTAAATTGAGGTGGGTTGTGATGACTAGGCGCCATCTCATCAGTTTTGCCTATGTGTCATGTCCATGTGTCAATTTTTGCCCTAGGTTGTGAAGCAACCTATATTTCTGTTAATCCAAAAATTCCCAAAAAATTCTCATAAATTGTTTGGATCATAGCTTCATCAAATATGTCAAAAATCTTCCTTGCATAGTTCAAAAATAATTCAACAATATTCATTTTCCTATTCAGTTCAGAGCAGCACTTTGTGATGGAAGTGTTATTTATATATTCTTGATTTCCATAAAAATTTGTGAAGACATTCTTCCTAGTATATTATCATACTCAGCCAAAACTCACGTCCATTGGCCAGGTGCATTTCCCGTACCGATAATCAAACACTTGGCTGCTAATTCATGTTTGGGCATAGTTCGGTCTCCTCATGAGAATCTTATGTTATAATTTTCTTCCTAGCACCTGCCTGGCGAGTGCCCAAACCACTAGACATTCCTAGTCCACCGAGAACGCATGGCAACACCACGGTCACGTGGTGACCACGCGACGGGCATGCGAGCTTACGCGCTCTACAGTTGGGGCCCTCGGCCACTGTCCAAACCTTGATGTATCGCCACCAAACCATGTATTTCTGATTAAATAGGTACTTATGTACCTAGAAATGATTTTTGGAAAAAATAAAGAGCAAACTATGAGGCAGTTGCAGTTCAAATTTGACCCGCTTCCTACTGAATCGGTGGGAATTTGTCTTTTTCACGAGAGATGGATCAAAACTTTTGACACCCAACCATTTTGTCAATTGTGCATTAAATATGGCCTAGTATTTTATAAAATTGATTAGGTCCAATTTTTCAACAAATATATGGTAGGTCCTTCACAAAAAAAACTCATTTTGGGCACTCGAAAAATGGAAAATGAATTTTCCGTGCAAAGAAAATGAAAACTCCCTTAGGCAACATTGTTTGGAATTCCAAGATGCACCCTTGTGCACAATACGAGATCATTTGGAAAAATAAAGAGCAAACTATGAGGCAGCTGTAGTTCAAATTTGACCCGCTTCCTACTGAATCGACGGAAATATGTCTTTTCCATGAGAGGTGGATCAAAGCTTTTAACACCCAACCATTTGGTCAATTGTGCATTAAATATGGCCTAATATTTTAGAAAATTGATTTGGTCTAATTTTGTAACAAATATATTGTAGGTCTTTCACAAAAGAACTCATTTTGGGCACTCGAAAAATGAAAAATGAATTTTTCATTATTTGAGGGAATAACACTACTACTTACTAGGAAACTTAAAAACATTGTCATAAAAAGAGAAGGAAACGAAAAATTGGAGCTTCGCCGGGCGCCGTGGTGCTACGTTAGAGCTCGCGCTGCAATGGAGCTTCGCCGGGCGCCGTGGTGCTACGTTGGAGCTATTGTTAATCGATTACGACCAATCTAGATGGTCATAACATCATCAAAGCATGTACTTCGTTCTAATTGGTCTCTGGGCGTGTCACGCGGATCAAGCATCACAGACCGTTGGATACTGCCAGATCCAACGGTGCACACCCCCTCACCCTCTCACCCACCCACCGCGAGCTACCCTAAAAAAAACTAAAGAATAAACCCACCGCGCAGCGAACCCTAGCCCCTCTCTCCCCCGCACACCACTCCTCCTCCCTTCCAGATCACAGCCGCCACCTCCTCCTTTCCAGATTGCCACCTCCACCTGTGGGGACCCTGACTCATAAGTCGAGATCACCGAATGCACGTGTACAGTGATCCCAGAGATCAATGCTCACTGAACACACATAAGCTGAATAACAAGAGTCTTACATCCATACATACCGTTTTACACAAGTAGGACCATTATGGTCAAGTCTTGAGTGTATCATCGCAGCGGAAATCTTCAATAACAACTTGGACCCATGCCATCTGCCTTAACCCTACATGCATTCTGACTGGGAAGCGTCCTAGCTCGCATGTTCGCCACCAAGGTACTCTTCATTATATCCTGTTCTTTCATGCCTGGCCAATAAAATAACCAATGGCAAGCCAATGAGTACTTTGAATGTACTCTCAAGCAACCCATGTTTTGGTTGAAGATACAACAATGCATGATATAGGTAAATTTTCGCAGAAAGCTAGTTTTGAGTGCAATGAAATGTTCAACAACTTGTAAGACATGCATCAGGAGAATTCAAGTAACCATGAGGACAGGTTACAGATATCAACATAAATAGAGTGGGCACCAACCCAACTCAATCATGTCAAATCCTTTGACTTGACCCAAGTAGTTTTATCAACTCACACACACGGTTGTAAAAACTCTGGACATAGTTTAAGAAGCACCGCCCAACCGTCCTTGACCGTGGACACGGCTATTCGAATAGTTTTACACTCTGCAGAGGTTGCACACTTTACCCACAAGATCCGGGGAACTTCCGTGTCATCCACGACCCGCGATACCTCAAGTACCGGGGGTAAGCACCCGATCACTATCTTTCCCTAGACGACACTAACATAGAGTCCACTCGATTGGTAGTAACCCCCGTGCCCAACATTTCACATCTTAAAATTGTGGAGCATCGCTCCCATATTCATCAGATACTGGCACGGGGTACCAATGGTGTGTCCGGTGCCCCATAAAAATGTTCTTGGCCGCCCTACCTGGCACGACCCCGTCCCAAGAGAGAGCACCAAATCTCCCCCGTCACTAGTAATGCGGGCTCCAAGCTAGTATCTACCTAGGTAATCAATAATGCCCTTTCCCATACAAGGGTAGAGTGGTTGCGCATGTAAGGTTGGGACAGTCGACAAATCTTAAATCTAGTCCGTTTTCAAAAACAACACACACTTGCCTCGGTACACCACTTCTTCATCAAGTGGTTACCCAACTCATTATCTCCCTCGGGCATAAGTGGCACCCGACGGGTTTTCGAAAAGTCTTTTGAAAATACTTCGTCTCCTTCATCATGCATATACCCGTCCCTTTTTGCGTAGCATCTACTTTAGCATCCTATATACTCCCACCAGCATAACCCTCATAAGAAGGTAGGGTCATGCACAATGCAAGTATCAATGAGGAAGTACGGTGGCAAACCATCAAAGTGGTTACCACCCCATCGTGATTCCGTTGCAACAACAATATGGTGCTATATGACATGCATAAAAAGGGTTTCATAGACATGGTGAAAGGGCTGCTTGCCTGTTTTAACAAAGTCTTCGAGGTCTTCAAATATCTCTGGTCCAACTCCGAGCATTTTGTCTACTTCATCAACTATCGTCGAAAGCAACCATAATAAGCAACACAACAAGGCAGGAAATAAAAGTACTCTAAAAATATGGATTTTCCAAGATTTAGTCATGCAAATCTATTCTCCTTGATGCACCACTTGGTGTAGTGTCATCATTAGAGGTCCTGAACATGTCCACAAAAGTTTAGATCAAAAGGAGGAACTTGGCAATGTAAAGTTGCTCAAACTTGGTTCTGGACAGGAATGGTTTTGGGGCACTTTGATCAAGTTAACTTGTTCTCCAACTTGTGCCACTTGGTCTAGATTAATAATTAGAACATTTGAGCATGTTCACCAGGTTTGAGAACATTTGGAAATGTTTGGCAATGTAAAGTTGCTCAAACTTCAAAATGGACAGAAATGGTTTTGAGGGGATTTGATGATGTTATATTACTCTCCATGACATGATACTTGTCAAGATCATCCAGCATGTCATATGTGACATGCTAGAATTTTCTTGTAATTTTTGGAGAATATTTCCTTTGTAAATATTTCAAAAGCTTGAAATATCCAGAAAGGGTTTTTGAGGGATTTGACCAATATTTTGAACATGACCATGTGTTGAAACTCTTATATATGGACAATATATGTCCACTGAGTTTCCCTAGATTTTTGTCAAATATTTTTGAAACAATAAAATGATTTTTCCCCTAATAAAGACCATTTCTGTCCTTAAGAAAAAGCTTTTAAATAAAATAGGAGAATAACTTGTAAAATTATATTTTTGTTGTTTATTGGAGTCCTACATCTAATAGGATTCAAATATACCTTTTGAATGATTTTTCACACCCCAAGTCAAGTACTTGCAGTGCAAACCTCAATTCAGGGGGTTTTGAAAAACTAATTTTTTAAAAAATTATTTGGCCAAATTATTTTTGTAAGAAATTATTTTTATGTCCTATGCACATGTCATGATCATTGGTTCAAGAGTTTGGATCAAGGAGATGAAGTATAGGAGTTGGAGGATTTATTTGATTTTTAGAGCACTTGCAAACAGCAGACAAAAATCAATCAAGGCAAGGTCCAAAACACTCAAAAGTTTTTGTCAAACCACATTTTATCATGATTGTTAGCTTAAGTGTAGTGGCATGAAAATCAGGGTGTGGCACCACCTCCCTTTGTCTGAGCTCCCCACCGTCCATGGCCTCCCCCACGCCCTCCTCCTCTCTCGCATCCCCTTCCCTCACCGCGAGCCCTTCTCCCCCGCGAGCCCTCTCTCTCTTCCTCCCGCGACTCCTCTGCTCCACCCGATTCCGGCGAGTTTAGGAGGCTCTCACCGGCGTGCAACACACCCTCGGGCTCCCCTCGTGCAACTCTTTCTTCCCCTCCTGTCAGATTTGTCTCTCGCACACTCTAGTGCAAGCCCGCAACCTCACCCGTGGTTAGGGTTTCTCCTCCTGTCGGTTTTCTGGAGGTCGGGCATGGCGCGGGCGGGCCAAGCGCCGACGACGAGGGCGCCGGATCCGGGGGTAGGGCCCCCTTCTCCTCATGCTGCATCCGCCGGCCTCCTCCTACTTGAGGAGGAGGAGCAGGAGCAGGTGGGGCACACCTAGCCCCCAAGGTCGTCGCCGTTGAGGGCTTCTACGACCTGGATCTCGACCTCCACGGCGCTGTCGTCCAGCAACTCGAGGTCAAGGTGCTCTCCCTTCTCTATTTGATTCGATTCGGCAGGCGTGGATGTGGATGTGGGTTCCTCATGCCTCTCTGTCTGCCCTGTTCGTGATGTGCTGTAGGTCAAGTCCACTCACGTGATGTGCCCGTCCATGGAGAGGAGCATCAGCAACTCAATTTCGATTTTTCCCTCCACTCCTCTCTCATTTTGAAATCCTAGGCTGGGTTGGGTTACCTCATGTGCTTACTTGCTTCCCTGTTTGCTTTCTTGCTGCTGCTCTTACTCATGGTCGTCCAGATTAGCTAGCATGCTTAGGCAGCCTATGGTGGTCACTATTTTTCTCATGTGATTCAACTCTACAAATACTCTGCTTGTTTAAAATCTGAAACAAATTGCTTGGTTTGCTACTGGTCTGAATCCACTCACATGCTTGACAGAACAACTTGTTGCTATTGTTGTCACATCCTAGTGAAATGATCATGTAGGAAGTAGGTACCATAAATATATGAAAGGCTACAATCCTTGAGAGAACCTGGCTCTACTTTTGCAAATGTTCAGTTTACTCATGATATGGTTTCTGTAGCTATGTGACGCCACATTAAACATCTGTTTGATGTAAATAGTGATCTTAGTTATGATAGAAGCAAAATGCAGTGCCTCACTCTTAATTACCTATATATAATTGATTCTTGATCGGGATTCTGATAATACCGATGGAACGAAGTATAGCTATTAGTAGATGCTAACTGTAAAATCATGTAATTTCCAACTTTTTCCATATTGTTCATTGATGTTTGCGCTCTGTTATTTCCATACTGAAGGTAGGATTTCTGTGATAAACCTAGGCCTGTTGTTCTTTGATATAAATCTTTCATGCAGGTGTATGGAAGCACGAGAAGAGTGATGGTCATGAAGACTATGGTCTCCTTGTTAGCGAGCCAGCCAGGATATATGCCATAGTTAAAGAGCTTGATAGTCCTGTTACTTTGAAGGATGGGATAATTGTCCTGCAATTCGAAGAGGCTTCAGAATGGCCATACCGTGATTGGCTTACTCTTCATGTATTAATTTGTTTCTATGCTTAGTGTAGCTGTATTAGACGGTTGCTTGTGTAGCTGTATTCTAGATCTGAACTCTCTAGTTTTGTGGCAGTCATGTCTGCACCACATAAGCTTAGCTCTGTTAGTTCCATGATCAACTTGTCTATGTAGTCAAAGCCTTCTAAACTATGATTGGCTCACTGTCCATGTCTTAATGTGATTTTGTGCTTAAAACGGTTTGCTAGTTAGGGTAATCTCGATCTAAACTGTGTGTTTTTGTGTCCAATAGTTTTGCACTGCATGAGCTAAATTCTGTTGTCCATCAACATGGTTGACTTGTCATTTATGTGGACGTTTGTTAGTAATGTTATTAGTAGTGTATGTAATGGTATATGGAAGGCTGCACTGCTTAACCATCTTGCTTAGAATTGGGATATTTCTGTATTAATAATTTTATCATTCCTGAACTCAGCTCATTTCAGATCTATACTGTTAGCACTGGGATAGATCTGTGTTCTTCTTGTAGTATATATGACCTTAATTTAAATATGGGTGACGTCCCAGTCATTTTAACTATGATTAGTAATAGCACTTCTGATTTGATGGTGAAATCATTAAACTGATACTGTGCTTTTGTTAACTATATATTCTAATGCTAACATATGTAATAAATGAATGGATTTCATCCTTACTGATTGATGCTCTCTTTCAATTAATAATACATGCATGCCTTTATGTTCTGTGTTCATTGCCTGATTTTATAATAGTTCTGGCCTCTTGCAAATAAATATTATACCTGTTTGCACACTGCTGCCTTGGAACAATAATAAAATATGAATATGTGCTATTTGCTGGCAGTCCTTCTCTTTCCAAGATACATAAAAGTTTAGAGACTATCAATCCAAAAATATGAATATGTAAATTTTGTTCTCCTTTCTCAGTTTTGGCGCCTCTTGTTTATGCAAGTGCACGTGACTGTTATTGAAGACATGGTCTTGTTTTTGGCGTGCCCAAGTATTGGGTGATGCTTGCCTGCATGGTTACTGCAGCTCCAGTTCAGGTGGGCGCTCTAGCTCCTCCTCATGCCCTACATGCAGGTACACCCTTCCACCAGTACCTACTTGGACACACAAAATATTAGTAGATACAATTGACTTTTGCTTATATTATGTTGCCAGCTTCATCAGTTTTGATCATTAGAATATTGCCTTCATACTATCTAATTTCTGCAGTTAAGATGCTCTTGACTAACGAGAAATGTTCTTTTGAGTTCCATAAGTTGAGTAAAACATTTCAATCTGTCATTGAGTTAGCTATATAATTCCGGGATACCATTTATGTACTGTGATAGTTTCTCATATTTTTGTATTATACTTGTATACATTATTCCTATTTGAAGTCATCAACTGAGATGTTGCAAACATTCCCGCCATGTGATGCTTCCTTTTTCATGCTTTGCTACTAGATAATTTGCTTGATATGAGATTGTTGGTGTATTTGTGCTTATAATTATGCTTCTATGTGGTTGTTGTGGCATGACCCAACCAAATAAACATTTGTGCCTTGATCAAGCTCTAAAAGTGTGGTGTTTCCTTTCTTTACAGGAGCTCCGGGCTGAAGAAATTTGAAGAAGCTTGAAGCTCGACAAAGTAAAGAGTAGCTAGTTATAATGTGGTGCTAGTTATGTTGTACAGTGGCCAGCATATCTGGTTGTATAAACACTGTGTAAATACTGTAACTTCGTATGATGTACAGTAGTTAGCATATTTGGTGCTAATTTTGGCTATCATTTTAATGGTTTCATATGTTCTCTTGCCATTTGAAATATTTTTCATTTGTTTATTGTGAAAGTGTGAGAAATAGAAAGGTGACCAATGGGACAAACGAAAAGGCCAAGGCCCAAAAAGTAGATGGTCTGTAAAAAGGTTGAGGCCCAAAACAGAAATGGATTATAAAAGGGTTGATGGCGAAAAAATGGACTATAAGAGGCAATGGCCCAGAAATTAAAAAGGCCGAATAGTTGGGCCAGGCCCATATAGCTGACAAAATTAATAATAAAAAAATATATAAAAAGGCTGAATTGTTGGGCTCGGCCCATGTAAAACACTGAATTGGACCGGGCTGAATCTTATCAACAACCTTTTCAATTGGTCGCAATTTTGCCATGTCAGATTGCCACGTCAGATTGCCACGTCGGATCCGACGTGGCCTGGGCAGACAGCCAGTGACCAAAACAAAAGGTCATGGGTTCCACAACCTTTTGTTTTGGTCGTAAACATCTACAACCTTATCCTGAAGAAGGTTGTTAATTTGAGTTTACGATCGCCAGCTTTTGACCATCTGTTTTTGGTCACAAAAAGGTCGCAAATGAAAAACAATGACCTTTCAGTGACCAATAGTGGTGGTCAAAAGTTGACATATTTCTTGTAGTCATGATCTCCATCGTCACCGGCTTGACACCTTAATCTCCATCATAGCATCGTGGTCGTCTTGCCAACTATTGCTTCTACGACTAGCGCTACCGCTTAGTGATAAAGTAAAGCAATTACATGGCGTACGTATTTCATACAATAAAGCGACAACCATATGGCTCCTGCCAGTTGCCAATAACTTTTACAAAAACATGATCATCTCATACAACAACTTTATATCACATCATGTCTTAACCATATCACATCATAACATGCCCTGCAAAAACAAGTTAGACAACCTCTACTTTGTTGTTGCAAGTTTTACGTGGCTGCTATGGGCTTCTAGCATGAACCATACTTACCTACGGCACAAAAACCACAATGGTGATTTATCAAGTTTGCTATTTTAACCTTCACAAGGACCGGCCGCAGTCAAATTCGATTCAACTAAAGTTGGAGAAACACACACGCGCCATCCACGTTTATGCAAAACTAGTTGCATGTCTATCGGTGGAACCGGTCTCATGAATGCGGTCATGTAAGGTTGGTCCCAGCTGTTTCATCCAACAATACCGCCGAATCAAAATAAGACATTGGTGGTAAGTAGTATGACGATCACCTCCCACAACTCTTTGTGTTCTACTCGTGCATATCATCAACGCATAGACCTGGCTCAGATGCCACTGTTCGGAAACGTAGCATGCAATTTCAAAAAATTTCCTACGCTCACACAAAATCTATCTAGGAGATGCATAACAACGAGAGGGGGAGAGTGTGTCTATGTACCCACGTAGACCGAAAGAGGAAGTGTTAGCTTAACGCAGTTGATGTAGTCAAACGTCTTCTCTATTCAACCGATCAAGCACCGAACGTACGACACCTCTGAGTTCTGCACACGTTTAGCCCAATGACATCCCTCGAACTCTTGATCCAGTAGAGGGTCGAAGGAGTATATGAGTTCCGTTAGCACGATGACTTGGTGATGCTGATGGTGATGTGATCCGCGCAGAGCTTCGCCTAAGCACTATGACAATATGACCGGAGGAGTAAACGGTGGAGGGGGGCACCTCACACGGCTAAGAATCAATTGATGTGCCTGGAGGTGCCCCCGCCCCTGTATATAAGGTAGGAGAGTGGAGGAGGTCCGGCCTAGGGCATGCCCAAGTGGGGTGAGTCCTACTAGGACTACTAGTCCAAGTCGCCCTCCCTCCTTGCTAACGGAGGGGAAAAGAGGGAAGTAGAGGGAGAGGGAGAGGGAGAAGGAAAGGGGGGCCGCGCCCCTCCCCTTGTCCAATTCGGACTCCCCATGGGGGGCGCGCGTCACCTCCTCGTGGCCTGCCTTGCCTCTCCCCTATGGCCCATAAGGCCCATTACTTCCCCCGGGGGGTTCCGGTAACCCCTCGGTACTCTGATAATTATCCGAAACACTCCGAAACCATTCCAGTGTCCGAATACCACCTTCTAATATATCAATCTTTACCTCTCGACAATTTCGAGACTCCTCATCATGTCCGTGATCTCATCCTGGACTCCGAAAAACCTTCGGTCACCAAAACACATAACTCATATAATTCATATCGTCATCGAAAGTTAAGCATGCGGACCCTATGGGTTCGAGAACTATGTAGACATGACCGAGACACCTCTTTGCTCAATAACCAATAGCGGAACCCGGATGCTCATATTGGTTCCCACATAGTCTACGAAGATCTTTATCGGTCGAACCACAATGTCAACATATGTTATTCCCTTTGTTGCCGGTATGTTACTTGCCCGAGATTCGATCGTCGGTATCTTCATACCTAGTTCATCTTGTTACTGGCAAATCTCTTTACTCGTTCCGTAATGCATCATCCCACAACTAACTCATTAGTCACATTGCTTGCAAGGCTTCATATGATGTGCATTACTGAGAGGGCCCAGAGATACCTCTTCGATACTCGAAGTGACAAATCCTAATCTTGATCTATGCCAACCTAACAAACACCTTCGGACATACCTGTAGAGCATCTTTATAATCACCCAGTTATGTTGTGACATTTGATAGCACACAAGGCATTCCTCCGGTGTCCAGGAGTTGCATAATCTCAGTGTCGGAGGAATATGTATTTGACATAGAGAAAGTAGTAGCAATAAAACTAAACGATCATTATGCTAAGCTAATGGATGGGTCTTGTCCATCACATTATTCCACTAATGATGTGATCCCGTTCATCAAATGACAAGTCATGTCCATGGATAGGAAACTTAACCATCTTTGATCAACGAGCTAGTCTAGTAGAGGCATACTAGGGACACGGTGTTTTGTCTATGTATTCACACATGTATCAAGTTTCCGGTTAATACAATTCTAGCATGAATAATAAACATTTATCATGATATAAGGAAATATAAAATAACAACTTTATTATTGCCTCTAGGGCATATTTCCTTCAATAAGTCATTTTGACCTATAAAAAAATAAGGAGAGGACTTTCGGGACGAAGCGCCGCCGTCTCAAGGCGGAACATGGGCAGGAGCACTTTTGCCCTTCGGCGGAGCGATTTCACCGGGGGAACTTCTCTCCCGGAGGGGGAAATCATCGTCATCATGATCACCAATAGCTCTCCCATATTGGGGAGGGAAATATCCATCAACATCTTCAACAACACCATCTCCTCTCAAACCCTAGTTCATCTCTTGTGTTCAATCTGTGTACCGGAACTATAGATTGGTGCTTGTGGGTGACTGGTAGTAGTGTTGATTACATCTTGTAGTTGATTACTATATGGTTTATTTGGTGGAAGATTATATGTTCAGATCCAACATTCTATTTAATACCCCTCTGATCTTGAGCATGATTATCATTTGTGAGTAGTTACTTTTGTTCTTGAGGTCACGGGAGAAATCTTGTTGCAAGTAATCATGTGAACTTGATATGTGTTTGATATTTTGATAGTGTGTATGTTGTGATTCCCTTAGTGGTGTCATGTGAATGTTGACTACATGACATGTCAGGACCCCGACTCAATGCCACATCGATCTAGCATGTAACACCTCATATCACTTTGCGGCCTCACGCACGGTATTCCCACGGGTGTCACCTTACCTTTGCCCGGGACCGTTTGCGCCTTTTGGCACACGTATATGACAGTGTCGCTAGCATCCATATGATAAGGAGCCCGGGCTGACATGGCTAGTCGTAAACCCAAAGTGGCACAGACTTACAGGGACAGGCATCCATGACCCAGCATCGAACGTGTCGGTCATCAGCGAGTGAATCCAGGCTGTAGCACTGGGCTAGCAGGACTCCGGTGAACCGGGCTGTAGCGGGCTAACAGGACTCCGGTATTCATCGCGTGACATTTCCCCGAAGGGACAGACACAGGAACGAAGAAGGACACATGCCGGCCAGCCTAAGTGTTCCGGAGCAGTAGCAAGCTACCATGGCTCGGTGGAAACACTAGGAGACATTTCCCCGTAAGAGAGGCTACTAAAGATAAACAACTAGATGGTCAGATCCCACACATACCAAGCATTTCAATAACATACACACAATATGCTTGATATGTGCAAATACAACATGGCATCACAACATGACTCTACGACTCAAGTAATTTATCAATAGGCTCCGAGGAGCGAGATATTACAAACATGGGTCTCATGACCCAACATTCAGAGCATACAAAACAAAGCACAAGCAGAAGCTATCATGTCTGAGTACAGACATCTATAAATGAAAAAGGCTGAGAAGCCTGACTATCTACCAATCCTGCCGAGGCACAAGATCGTAGCTGAGGTAACAAGCTAAACGTCGAAGTCCAAGCGGAACTACTAGTGAGACTGAAGTCTCTCTGCAAAACATAAAATAGGCAAACGTGAGTACAAATGTACCCAGCAAGACTTACATCAGATCTATCTACACATGCATCATTATCAACAAAGGGGATGGTGGAGTTTGACTGCAGCAAGCCAGCTTTGACTCGGTGGCTATCCTGAACTACGACTGCAAGTAACTCTTTTGAGGTGGCGCACACGAGTCCACATATTCACCATATCAATACACCACTATGGATCCGCTCCCGTCTCCCTACGAGAACGCCATCCATAGCACTCACGCTTATCTTGCGTATTTTAGGGTATCCACTTTCACTTGTCTACGAACTGATATAAGCAACCCAGAAGTCCTTTCCCGCGGACACGGCTATTCGAATAGATGATGTTAACCCTGCAGGGGTGTACTTCTTCATACATGTTTCCACCACTTAGCGTCTGCACACGACATGTGCTCGGCAGACTTCAAGCGAAAGCCGACGTGGGTGTAGACCACGACCTACCTAAACACTCAAGTCTCTAGTCCAGGTTTATCGCCTATTCGGGTTCCATCCATGAGGAGATCCGGCCGGAGTTTCGCTCACAGCCCCAAACGATGTGAACAGGGTTCCGTGACACCAAACGGGCGCCCGATGTACCCGGCCACGTGCCTACCGCATCACAGCCCACCCCTATGGTCAGCGCTGTCCACGGCCTCCAGCATACTACAAACACCAGAAACTACTTGCAACTCCTGGACAGAGGACAAGGGTGATTAAGAAGTCGAGCGGGGTCATATTTCAGGGCCCAATGTATGGTAGTAACTGAGTCATGGATCACAAACACAGAACTCAGTTCCTAAGGACAGCTTCAATGAGACAACCCACCATGTACTCCTACATGGCCTCTCACCGACACCTTTTACCAAATCGTGTTCACACACTTAGCTCACACATGGTAGGACATGTTCACACACCTCTGATTCATCCCCGATGAATCAGACCTGACTCAACTCTAAGCAGTAGCAGGCATGACAAACAAACATGAATGAGTAGGCACAACAGGGCTCAAACAACTCCTACTCATGCTAGTGGGTTTCATCTATTTACTGTGGCAATGACAGGTCATGCAAAGGATAAAGGGGTTCAGCTACCGCAGCAAGTAACAAATATGTCGTTGTTGTCCTAATGCAGTAAAAGAGAGCAGGAGCGAGAGAGTGGGATTTTATCGGAATGAACAAGGGGGTTTTGCTTGCCTGGCACTTCTGAAGATAGCATAGCTCTTCATCGGTGTCATCGATCACATCATCGGTATCATGTCTATCGAGAGGGGACAATTACCGGCAAATACAGAAAAGACACGATCAATGCAATGCACAATATGATGCATGCTATGACATGGCAATATGAATGTGTTTTGGGCTAATGCACCTAAAACCAGATTAAATGAAGTTGGTTTGAATCCAAGATTCAAATTCAAACTCCATATGTGGTTATTTAAATGTCATTCACTTCATTTGCTCTAAACAGTAGTGATAAGTTGTTCTAACATGCATGAAAATGGTACGGATGGATTCCTTGAATTTTTCTGATAATTTTTTATATATAAATTATTTAATTTGGAGTTACGGTTAATTTTCTATGAATTTTGGAAGTTTTAGGCATTTTTCTGGAATTTCAGAATTAAATTAAATCCAGAAAGCATTACTGCGTCAGCATGACGTTGGCATGACGTCAGCAAGTCAACAGGGGCCGGCTCGGGTCAAACCTGACGTGTGGGGTCCACACGTCAGTGACACAGGGGCTAATCCCGCGTTGACCCGGGCTTTGACCCACTACGGGGCCCACTGTCAGTGGCTGTGGGGGGGTGTTTAGGCGTCATTAGTGTTAATTAGGCGTGCCACGTCGGCAGTCGCCGGAGTTCGGCCGGCGACGACCAAAACTGCGGCGGGAGCTGGCCGGAGTGGCGCTGCGAGGGGTTTTGGGCCAAGCCAAGGGCACCAGAGGGTTGCCCTTGCTTGCGCGCATCCAAAGGAGGCATGCGGGAGGCGCGGGGTGGCCGGAGCTCGCCGGAGTGGGGGCCGCGGCGGCTGCCGGAGCTCGGGTTTGGGCGGAGCGAGGTTACGGGGCGCTAGGGGGCTGGCTGAGGGGCTATGCGGACTCCTGGGGCAGCTAGGAGCACGCTAGGCTCGTCGGACTGGCCGCAGCAGCACGTCAGTGCCATGCCCGGCGTCCATGGCGGACGACGGCGCTCGAGAATGTGGCCGGGGTGCTACGGCACGGGAACGAACAAAATGGAGGAGGGGAAACGGAGTGGAGCTCACAGGGGTTGCGACGGTGGCCTCGGGGAGCTCGGGGAGGCACCGGAGCCGACGAATTTGACGAAGATGGCCGGCGGGTCCGAGGTAGAAGACGACGTCGATGGCGGCGATGCGGCACGTCCGGGGCCTCGTGGCTCGTTGAGGAGGAAGAGGGAGGACCCGCGGAGCTTCCTGGGGCGTCGGCGAGGCTAGGGGTGGCCGGTGGCCATGGGTACGGCGACGATGACGGCGAGCTCCGCTCGGTGGTGTGCGCGGGAGGGAAGCAGAGGAGGGAACGGGGTCCAGGGGAAGAGAGAGGCGGTCGAGGGGGTCGAGGCGTCTCCGTGGCGTCGCGAGGGAGTCGGGGAGGCTGCCACGGCGAAGCAGGAGGTGGCCGGAGCTCTTCGGGCGCGCGCCACGCCTCGCCTCTGCCTACTGGCAGAGGAAGAAGAGGACAAGGGGGGGAGGTGGGCTGGCCAGGTGGCCGGCCTGCTGGCTGGGCCGGCCAGGTGAGGCCCAGGTGGGCTTGGTAGGCGCCAGGTAGCTTACTCTCTCTCTCTCTTTCTGTTTCTATTCTGTTTTATATTTTTCTTCTGTTTTTGTTTTATTTAAATTATTTTGCCACTGTTTTGAATTTTAAAATAATTCAAACAATGCCAAAAACTCCACTGAATATTTTATATTGCTAGATGGGCTTTTCCAATAGCTTATAAAATATTTCAGGGATATTTGAAATTATATTCTAATTATATGAATATAATTCAAATTCAAATAGCTAATGATTTAAATTCAAAGTCCCAAAAATAAATCCTTAAAAATGTTCAATATTTTGGTTGGGACCAGAACCCTTACCAAAAATTATCAAACATTTAAAAAGGCATTTTTGGAGCAATGAATGAGATTTCTAGGGTTTTGCCCCTCTTTTATTTAAGTTTTTGAGGCTTCCAAAATTCCTCAATTCAAATTTCAGAATTTAAACATGATGCACACATGAGGTCTAGCCTAGTGCATTACCAGAAGCTAGGGATGTGACAACTCACCCCCACTAAACAAGAATCTCGTCTCGAGATTCAGGCGTAGGGTAAGATGAAGGGGAAACGCAAACTAGTATAATCTTCACGATCCAGTTGCACTTCAAATGGACGTTGATTCGTTCCCCATCATTGTCTCGAAGTCTTGTTCTGAGAACTCCAACTAACATGACAACGAGAGGAAAAGAGAGACCCTAAAAGAATGGTTCTTCTCGAAGGTCGAACAACTCAGCATTAACTCACGGAATGAGACATAGCAACATCTCTCGAGCTGAGAGGAAAAGCACAGATCCATAGGAATGGAGTGAAGCAGATGACAAAGGTTCACTAGGTAGACAACGATTCCACACCTAAGAAGGTGGTAAACGATTGTTCTCGTAGCGAGGAGTTGAGTTGCCATGATACCACGACGAAACATCCTGGAGGAGGGGAAGTTGATTCGTAGATTATCCCCTTAAGTGGCAGAAAGAATTACCTTTGATATAGAGATCATTTAGACTCTCTATATCAACCTAAGGCAAATCACAGCAATCGACTGGCGGGGGTCGGTAGAATGGCATACTCGGACTTGGATGATGTGGATTACCTTGTTGAAGACAACGTAGTGGATGAATTTGCTTATCACCGGAAATGGAAGAGACCCATGGTAGAATGGCACATTGGCGGTGCAAGCTGGGAACAAAATGCAAATGCTGGGAATGATTCTAGTAACTGGGGAAGAACCCAACAATAAAGAGTGAATTCACTGTTTGAATAGGTCATAGCATTGCCGAGGAAACTGAGAGCAAACCCAGTTAGTGCCGAGGATAACACGTAGCGCTTGTGCGTGCTCTCAAGAACTTGAGCATTTCCACAATCATCAAGATTCTACCAATATCCGTGTCAAGGATCCTGGCAACACAACTTACTACCATGATGAATAGCGATGGACGATGCAGATGCGAAGGAGGATAACACTTTCTCAGATTTCACCTTAGCGAGGCCAAGGGGACAAAATCTGGATGATCGACCGAGAGACATTTAGCACTCCGCTTCTAATGTTCTCCTTGATGTGCTAGTGTAACCCATTCACAGATATGGTTTGATATCTAGAACATCAAGTAAAAGGTCGGACTTCGGGAATACAAAAATCCATAGGGGCAACTAGGGAGTAAATCCTACGAAATCCCTATGGGGAGGTGGCCAACTTCCTCAATCAAGATATTATAATAACAGGTCTTCCGGCTGGGTGTGTTGGCAACGACATCCACTTTACCGGTTTTCGAGGGACCGATATTATAGTTCTTGGGAAATATTCCAAACCATCATATCTGCCTGAGATTCAGATCTGGTTGGTGTCAGGATATTCCAGACTCATCGAGTCTAGGAAGAAAAATGAAAGTTTGCAACGCAAATCGACGAAATGACGTTGCGGGATTCTCGGGAGATGAACTACGATAGCAAGCTCCAAAACATGAGCTGGTTCTGCTACAAACATGTGAATACGTTGTCCTAGACAAAACATTATCACATGGTAGTCTTACAACAAAACACTACCGAGTTCAGGTGGGGAACCATAATCGAGGATATTGAAGTCCTTGCATAAGGCATGCTCTTAAGAAGGAACTTCTTCTCCTTGAACAAATCAATCAGTGGCTTGGTGTGCTCGGAACACATATGGAATGAAGGTTGCAAGTCTCCAAACCATAGAATACTTCGCACATATGCATGACTGACTTGGGATGATTCCAAGGAAACAAAACAATCTTCCTCAAATTCATGGCGGCAACTTGCATCATATGCACATGAATTAGGGAAAGTCACTACTTTCATTCAAACATATGCTTCATGAACGAAACACGAAGAAATGCTTACACAAGTTTCCAACACTAGGTTGATGTTCAACATGATTAATGGGGGGAGACAAAATGCTACTGATGGGCTCAACAGCAACTCATCGGAATTTCCATATCACTGGACTTCCACCATCATGTGAACACGGTGATAGCATTGGTCAGACCAAAGATGTAATGGTGTATGCTCGAGGGATCAACCACGAATAAGACAACATTACGAGCATCATTGGTACTGATTTGATTTGACGATAGCCCATACTCAAATCAAAGGATTGATAAGACAATAGGTACAGCAACTGATCACAGGGACCAATCGATGAAGATATCATCTTTTTTCAACACACACTACACAAGATTATCCCTTTGGAACGAACTAAGTCAGGCAAGCTTTTATCCTCCAACTCTCCAAGTTGTTGTCTAGCTTAACCAACTAGCTCAGGGATATCCAACACAGATTCTTGGAGAAGGGTGGTTCACAAGAAACCCACTTGATCACGAGCTCAACACAGCGGTCAGGTGACAACCTGGTAACACTTCCGAGAAGATCTTCGGAAAATCACGAACCACCGGTATGTTACTAAGCTCGAGAACAATCTTGCTTTTGAGGGCAAGACGATATGATCAAATGAGTGAGGACTTGACAAGATCCTAACTCATCGATCGAGGAGTGCATCGGAAATAGGGACTAGGTAGCAAGATCAACCTTAGGATGATGATTCAATAACCAACATGCTAAGGATGAAATTATCGTCCATTTACTACCAAGCAACAGAGTTGCTAGCAATATTGATCTCACACGCCATGATTCATTTGTCGGCATCCCGGTTACAATAACACAGGAACCGAGGAATGAACAATGATGGCAAGAGGTATCACTGTACCAAGAGTTCATAGGATGGTGTGCAATTCCTATAACAATCTCGATATAAAATATGTAATACTCCAAGGTAGAGCAGAACAAAAGCTGGAGTAGCAATTTGATCTGCGGAATACAACTACTTTGACCCAATCCTAGATATGGATGAGATTCTGGAGTTTGTTTCTCCTATTCATTCTGGACAGAATGGCTTGACGGACCACAAGGGTAATAGGCATCGACGAACGAATGCACGCATACTCTTGACTATCAATTGATAGGCGAGGGTCGGAAACAACTAAGATGGGACAGCTCAAAAGAACATATGATTTTCTGAGTTGTGGATGCATAGATTAGTATGTCGAGCCAAGTTCAACATATTTCTTCCGGATAACCCATGCAGAAAGGTAGAACTCGCAGAGTCACAATGTAGAATCGAGAACCCATCGAGAGCACTCTGATTGTGATCTTTCGATCAGCGAGGAACATCTGCCATAAGCGGTTCATAGTATTTGGAAGAAAGGAATACCACGAACATCAAGGACTAATCCAAAGGTTACTAATAACCTAAAGGAACGAGAAAAACTATCCACATGAAGCAAGTAGGGTGAATCTCGGGTTCAAGAACCCAGGAACAGAATGCCTACTACTAAGTAGCATCACGGGATGCTTTCGAGAATAATGGACAGAATCATCACACTAGGGATACAAAAGCGTTGCTAAATTGCTAGGTGACTTCCTAAACACCTAGGGTCATAATAGTAACTCCAACATACATGTCAAGGCAATAGAATTCCTCAACTCAACAATTAGTGTGATTGAGCTGGCCTGAAGGAACATCGAAACCAGAGGGAGGGATTTTGCAAATGCATCAGATTATTTAGAAACCTGGAATGACTCGGACAGCATAACGACTGTAAAAGCTCAGAAAAGATTTGAGACATTCACAAAATTGGTGGCATAACCACTTAGAAGCACAATATCAAGGTTTCGAGATCAACAGTTAACATACGGAAGTAGTAGGAACTGAACTGAGACTTAAATCCAACAATCTTATAAGTCTACGGATTAGTAACATGTGATCCTGATAGATAGATGAGAAGACCTAGTTCCTTAACCCCGTAGGAAAGATAAGATGACTCAGATCAGAAGGGCATGAGGTATAAGGAGTAAAAGGAGCCTTACGTTCCATCCCACAATCAATTCCCCTACATATAACTAAGAATTTCTAGACTCAACTTCGACCAGTTTGGCTTGGTAATCCTACAGGCAGTCAAGCTCTGATACCAACGCTGTCAGGACCCCGACTCAATGCCACATCGATCTAGCATGTAACACCTCATATCACTTTGCGGCCTCCCGCACGGTATTCCCACGGGTGTCGCCTTACCTTTGCCCGGGACCGTTTGCGCCTTTTGGCACACGTATATGACAGTGTCGCTAGCATCCATATGATAAGGAGCCCGGGCTGACATGGCTAGTCGTAAACCCAAAGTGGCACAGACTTACAGGGACAGGCATCCATGACCCAGCATCGAACGTGTCGGTCATCAGCGAGTGAATCCAGGCTGTAGCACTGGGCTAGCAGGACTCCGGTGAACCGGGCTGTAGCGGGCTAACAGGACTCTGGTATTCATCGCGTGACATTTCCCCGAAGGGACAGACACTGGAACGAAGAAGGACACATGCCGGCCAGCCTAAGTGTTCCGGAGCAGTAGCAAGCTACCATGGCTCGGTGGAAACACTAGGAGACATTTCCCCGTAAGAGAGGCTACTAAAGATAAACAACTAGATGGTCAGATCCCACACATACCAAGCATTTCAATAACATACACACAATATGCTTGATATGTGCAAATACAACATGGCATCACAACATGACTCTACGACTCAAGTAATTTATCAATAGGCTCCGAGGAGCGAGATATTACAAACATGGGTCTCATGACCCAACATTCAGAGCATACAAAACAAAGCACAAGCGGAAGCTATCATGTCTGAGTACAGACATCTATAAATGAAAAAGGCTGAGAAGCCTGACTATCTACCAATCCTGCCGAGGCACAAGATCGTAGCTGAGGTAACAAGCTAAACGTCGAAGTCCAAGCGGAACTACTAGTGAGACTGAAGTCTCTCTGCAAAACATAAAATAGGCAAACGTGAGTACAAATGTACCCAGCAAGACTTACATCAGATCTATCTACACATGCATCATTATCAACAAAGGGGATGGTGGAGTTTGACTGCAGCAAGCCAGCTTTGACTCGGTGGCTATCCTGAACTACGACTGCAAGTAACTCTTTTGAGGTGGCGCACACGAGTCCACATATTCACCATATCAATACACCACTATGGATCCGCTCCCGTCTCCCTACGAGAACGCCATCCATAGCACTCACGCTTATCCTGCGTATTTTAGAGTATCCACTTTCACTTGTCTATGAACTGATATAAGCAACCCAGAAGTCCTTTTCCGCGGACACGGCTATTCGAATAGATGATGTTAACCCTGCAGGGGTGTACTTCTTCATACATGTTTCCACCACTTAGCGTCTGCACACGACATGTGCTCGGCAGACTTCAAGCGAAAGCCGACGTGGGTGTAGACCACGACCTACCTAAACACTCAAGTCTCTAGTCCAGGTTTATCGCCTATTCGGGTTCCATCCATGAGGAGATCCGGCCGGAGTTTCGCTCACAGCCCCAAATGATGTGAACAGGGTTCCGTGACACCAAACGGGCGCCCGGTGTACCCGGCCACGTGCCTACCGCATCACAGCCCACCCCTACGGTCAGCGCTGTCCACGGCCTCCAGCATACTACAAACACCAGAAACTACTTGCAACTCCTGGACAGAGGACAAGGGTGATTAAGAAGTCGAGCGGGGTCATATTTCAGGGCCCAATGTATGGTAGTAACTGAGTCATGGATCACAAACACAGAACTCAGTTCCTAAGGACGGCTTCAATGAGACAACCCACCATGTACTCCTACATGGCCTCTCACCGACACCTTTTACCAAATCGTGTTCACACACTTAGCTCACACATGGTAGGACATGTTCACACACCTCTGATTCATCCCCGATGAATCAGACCTGACTCAACTCTAAGCAGTAGCAGGCATGACAAACAAACATGAATGAGTAGGCACAACAGGGCTCAAACAACTCCTACTCATGCTAGTGGGTTTCATCTATTTACTGTGGAAATGACAGGTCATGCAAAGGATAAAGGGGTTCAGCTACCACAGCAAGTAACAAATATGTCGTTGTTGTCCTAATGCAGTAAAAGAGAGCAGGAGCGAGAGAGTGGGATTTTATCGGAATGAACAAGGGGGTTTTGCTTGCCTGGCACTTCTGAAGATAGCATAGCTCTTCATCGGTGTCATCGATCACATCATCGGTATCACGTCTATCGAGAGGGGACAATTACCGGCAAATACAGAAAAGACACGATCAATGCAATGCACAATATGATGCATGCTATGACATGGCAATATGAATGTGTTTTGGGCTAATGCACCTAAAACCAGATTAAATGAAGTTGGTTTGAATCCAAGATTCAAATTCAAACTCCATATGTGGTTATTTAAATGTCATTCACTTCATTTGCTCTAAACAGTAGTGATAAGTTGTTCTAACATGCATGAAAATGGTACGGATGGATTCCTTGAATTTTTCTGATAATTTTTTATATATAAATTATTTAATTTGGAGTTACGGTTAATTTTCTATGATTTTGGAAGTTTTAGGCATTTTTCTGGAATTTCAGAATTAAATTAAATCCAGAAAGCATTACTGCGTCAGCATGACGTTGGCATGACGTCATCAAGTCAACAGGGGCCGGCTCGGGTCAAACCTGACGTGTGGGGTCCACACGTCAGTGACACAGGGGCTAATCCCGCGTTGACCCGGGCTTTGACCCACTACGGGGCCCACTGTCAGTGGCTGTGGGGGGGTGTTTAGGCGTCATTAGTGTTAATTAGGCGTGCCACGTCGGCAGTCGCCGGAGTTCGGCCGGCGACGACCAAAACTGCGGCGGGAGCTCGCCGGAGTGGCGCTGCGAGGGGTTTTGGGCCAAGCCAAGGGCACCAGAGGGTTGCCCTTGCTTGCGCGCATCCAAAGGAGGCATGCGGGAGGCGCGGGGTGGCCGGAGCTCGCCGGAGTGGGGGCCGCGGCGGCTGCCGGAGCTCGGGTTTGGGCGGAGCGAGGTTACGGGGCACTAGGGGGCTGGCTGAGGGGCTATGCGGACTCCTGGGGCAGCTAGGAGCACGCTAGGCTCGTCGGACTGGCCGCAGCAGCACGTCAGTGCCATGCCCGGCGTCCATGGCGGACGGCGGCGCTCGGGAATGTGGCCGGGGTGCTACGGCACGGGAACGAACAAAATGGAGGAGGGGAAACGGAGTGGAGCTCACAGGGGTTGCGACGGTGGCCTCGGGGAGCTCGGGGAGGCACCGGAGCCGACGAATTTGACGAAGATGGCCGGCGGGTCCGAGGTAGAAGACGACGTCGATGGCGGCGATGCGGCACGTCCGGGGCCTCGTGGCTCGTTGAGGAGGAAGAGGGAGGACCCGCGGAGCTTCCTGGGGCGTCGGCGAGGCTAGGGGTGGCCGGTGGCCATGGGTACGGCGACGATGACGGCGAGCTCCGCTCGGTGGTGTGCGCGGGAGGGAAGCAGAGGAGGGAACGGGGTCCAGGGGAAGAGAGAGGCGGTCGAGGGGGTCGAGGCGTCTCCGTGGCGTCGCGAGGGAGTCGGGGAGGCTGCCACGGCGAAGCAGGAGGTGGCCGGAGCTCTTCGGGCGCGCGCCACGCCTCGCCTCTGCCTACTGGCAGAGGAAGAAGAGGACAAGGGGGGGAGGTGGGCTGGCCAGGTGGCCGGGCTGCTGGCTGGGCCGGCCAGGTGAGGCCCAGGTGGGCTTGGTAGGCGCCAGGTAGCTTACTCTCTCTCTCTCTTTCTGTTTCTATTCTGTTTTATATTTTTCTTCTGTTTTTGTTTTATTTAAATTATTTTGCCACTGTTTTGAATTTTAAAATAATTCAAACAATGCCAAAAACTCCACTGAATATTTTATATTGCTAGATGGGCTTTTCCAAAAGCTTATAAAATATTTCAGGGATATTTGAAATTATATTCTAATTATATGAATATAATTCAAATTCAAATAGCTAATGATTTAAATTCAAAGTCCCAAAAATAAATCCTTAAAAATGTTCAATATTTTGGTTGGGACCAGAACCCTTACCAAAAATTATCAAACATTTAAAAAGGCATTTTTGGAGCAATGAATGAGATTTCTAGGGTTTTTGCCCCTCTTTTATTTAAGTTTTTGAGGCTTCCAAAATTCCTCAATTCAAATTTCAGAATTTAAACATGATGCACACATGAGGTCTAGCCTAGTGCATTACCAGAAGCTAGGGATGTGACATGACACTTCACCATATTTGGGCCTAAGGGAATGCATTGTGGAGTAGTTATTAGATGATGGGTTGCGAGAGTGATAAAAGCTTAAACCCTAGTTTATGTGCTATTATGTAAGGGACCGATTGGATCCAAGGTTTAATCCTATGGTTAGAATTTATTCTTAATATTTTCTAGTAGTTGCGGATGCTTGCGAGGGAGTTAATCATAAGTAGGAGGTTTGTTCAAGTAAGAACAACACCTAAGTACTGGTCCACCCACATATAAAATTATCAAAGTAGCGAACACAAATCAAATCAACATTATGAAAGTGACTAGATGAAATTTCCGTGTACCATCAAGAACACTTTGCTTATTATAAGTGACCATTTTGTCCTGCCTCAAAAGGATTGGGCTACCATGCTGCACTTTTGTTACTACTATCATTACTTGCTCGTTACAAATTATCTTGCTATCAAACTACTCTGTTACTTACAATTTCAGCACTTGCAGACATTACCTTGCTGAAAACCACTTGTCATTTCCTTCTGCTCCTCGTTGGGTTCGACACTCTTAGTTATCGAAATGGCTACAATTGATCCCATATACTTGTGGGTCATCACGTTCTAATTGCAACGCATGCTTGTGTTAGCAGTACAATGACCTCATATGGATTTGATATGATTTGTGTGTAAGTTGCATGTCATGTTATTGCTCTAACACGTGGTCAAAGTTAGCCTGGAAAATGCATTTTAGACCCAATATGGATTGAGGGAGTACATGCTTGCTGAGTTTTCTCTTAATCCTTGCATAACATTTTATTGAAGTTTGAAATGTGAACATGTGAATGGGAGGGACTACTACTACCCTTCCAAAAGAATTGTAGTACTACTCGTGTCGTACTCTCTCTGTTCACCATTAGGATGGTCATAGTGGGAGTAACATAACTAGTAACACAGCGTATTCCAAGACAAGTTTGCTTATGTGCATGTAGTTTATGAGAAGAGAGGTGTTTAGAGTACTCAAAACTAAATGAGTCTACAACATAATAAATGCAATTACCTATGATGCTACTTCTATGTTATTTTGCACTATCAAGGTAGTAACATAGACTAGTGTCATATGCATGACACTAGTCTAAGTTACTCTCCACTATGACTAGCCTCACATGTTCAGTAATTTTGCAAACTGTAGTAACAAATTTATTCCACCACTCACCATCTACCTTGGTTAGAGAGATTTTAAATTGAGCCATATAAAACGGAAAGTAGTCACTTAGTGGTATGTACTAGTACTACTTTGATGTGTCCCGTCAACTCATAGAACAAGGAGAAGCTTGCTTATTACTATGCCCTCTCCCTCAAGCACGTGCGTGGTGGCTCGCAGAATGAGGAGAAGCTTGCTTACTATGCCTATGCCTTTTTTGCGAGATTACTACGCCTAGTCCTACCGCCTACGCCCTCTCCCTCGCACACGTGCGTCGTGGCTCACAGGATGAGGAGAAACTTTTACTACTCCCTCCGGTTAGACATATTTTATAGTATAGATTCCTCATCCCTACCTTGGTTTTAGAGATTTTCATATTGATTGAAATATAATATGTCTTTTAACAGATTTTGATATGAACTACATACTCCAAGTATGGATGTATATAGACGTATTTTAGAGTGCAGATTCACTCATTTTGCTCCATATGTAGTCCATATTGAAACAAACGTAGTGGTACGCACTCTCCCTCACCCACGTGGTGGAAGTGCAACAATTCATTCGGTGTCAGATTGCCAGAAGCATATACTATAGTACCATCATTATTCGACTCCCCAAAGAGGCGAGTAGCCAAGCGCAAGGTTAATTTTTTTAGATGCCAAGTGCAAGGTTTGTAGGAGAACGATAAGTAGTTTCTACTCCTAATGGAGCAGTTCATATGTCGTTGGTTGGTTGGTTCCTCCATCCCCTCGTGTGTTTCCCTAACTCCATTGATTTTCTTCACGTGATAGCCCCCCCCCCAAAACCATAACACCTCGTGAGCCCCAACCTCTACGTCACCCAAATCCTAACATAACTGACCCAGCCAGCCCCTCGCTCCCTGCGCTGCCGCCTCATCACGTCTCGCTCCTCCTCCAAGAAGGAAGTCTACTATGAGATACTTGCGGAGGCGACAAAGATTGGGTAAGGCCTCGCCCCACTTCTCCATGGCCCGAGTCTCTGATGGAAATAATCCCTAGAGGCAATAATAAAGTTGTTATTATTATATATTTCCTTATTTATGATAAAGGTGTAACATACCAAAATTCTAAATTTTGGAATGTTATATTAAATAAATAGTTTTGATTGATTGTTTGATTGTGGTGTGGTTGCTTGTGTGAACTTGAGTGAAATTTGAAACTTTTTGAAAGTTAAATGAGGGGAATAAAATGACTTTCCGAAAACTTCATTTTTCTTTCTGATCTCCATGAATTCAAATTCATTTCATCACAAGACCCTAGAGCGAAGATAATATGACTTCAATAAAAAGGGTTTTGAAAAGATTTGAATTTCATTTGGAAATATTTTCAATTCAGAAACTTTAAGCAACTCAATGATTTTCATGAGAGAAGATAAAATGACTTCTTCAAAACATATGAAATATGAGTTGGAAATTTAAAAGAAATCAAATTTAAAGTCCCTTTGAATTTATTTTCAATCTGGAGTTATTTGATTTTATTCAAATTATTTTTCTCCAAAAATAAAATATATGGAAAATAGGGTAAAATGATTCCCTACATTAGAAAAACGGAGAGAAATAAATTTGAATAAATTTGGTATTTTAGAATATTTTTATTAGGTTTTTAAATTAACCAGTAGCACTATTTACTATATTTAAATTATTGTGGAACTTATTTGATGCTAAAAAAATATTCATGTTGCAGGAAATATTTTTCTGAAATTTTGATATATAATATGCCTATGGAAAATTTATATTTTGGTATCTGTTATTTTTTTGTTTACCTTTTTTGTTTTCATTTAAAAAGAAACTCTATGTGCGGCCTATAACTATCCGACGCCCACGTGCGCAACATAGTCAGCAGACAGACTGTAATTGTTTTTATTTATTTTTCGGTTATGTTTGGAGAAAAAAATATTGTCGGAAATACTTTAAAAAATAATAAAAACTGCAGCGCAGTACACGCGGCCGGCCGAACCGCCTAAGGCCTTTAGGCCCATGCGAGGCGCCTCCTCTGTATCTTTTCTTTTTGTCTATATTTAGTCGCATATTGCCTAGCCTTTGACTTCTAAATGTCTTTTTCACCTATAAATATAGACCCATAGAGCCTCCAAAAATTACCCAATTCGGGTTAAATCAATATATTTTGGTTTGACTAGATTCAATAAAGAAAACTATATTTCTCCTCTCCGGCGGAAATTCTGGAAGTCGTCTCCTCTCTCTGAAGTCGTCTTTCTCTACCTTATAAAGGTATCTTTCTTCGTATTTTTTATATTTACTTTCATAGTTTATTAATTCTAGACTAATACAGTAGAATAATTAGATTATCAATTAGTCTCTGTATTTATACATTAGACCTAGAATTATTTTAGCCGTAGTTATTTTTCTTCCGTAAAATAGCTTGGCCCTGATTTTTCAAATAGCCATAACTTTTTACTCATTCATCCAAATTAGATGAAACCAACGTCTATAGTTTCGTCTTGTTTTCACCTATCCAGTGAACCTGTCACACCAACTTTTTAAAATTTTCAAATACCGAAATTTGTTCAGATTCATATTCAAACTTCTTTTAATCATAACTTGAGTTTCGTAAGTCCGATTTGGTTGATTCTTTTTGCAAATCAAAGCTTTTGACCTAAACTTTCTGATAAGACCAAATCCACCCAATTTTGGTACTGTTAGAAATTGTTTTATGTTGCAAGAGTTAATTGCTTGTTTCGTAGTTTTCCGAGATCTTTTCTTCAAATTTTATGCTTGAGTGCTTATGTATGGAATTGCTTGCTCTCGGTAGATTGAACGGAGTGTGATGAATAGAACTATCAGGAATTATGAGTGCGAATCATCTTCATCAACAGTACAAGGCAATTTCACACTTTGATCATATTTTCCTATACCCAATTTTTATGCATTAGTTTTACCCTCAAACATTGCATGAGTAGGATTGAGAACATGTGGGTATTGGGTAGTAGTTGATGAGGTAGGAACCTATTGTCTTATATTCAAACCCTTGGGTGTTACTACGTTATGCTTACACCACTTTGCTATGCTCGTAGACGTGGTTTGCTTTGAGAGAATTCATGAAAGATGAGAGAGATATTGTTAACTAAGCGAAACTTAAGGTGGCTACTTTAATACACATCTGGGTGGATTGGTTGGGGCACCCTGGAGCACCTAGTGGTTTGCCCGGGCACCTGGAGAACCCAATGCTTGCCCAAGGGAATCCCGGAGTACCCGTGTGATTACCCTATGGAATGCCACCAGGCTCAAATGGATCATAAGATTATTCATGCTAGAAACTTCTGTGTGCAGCCACAAGCCATTATGGGCTCTAGCATAGTTGGGTAAGTTGCTTTAGCTCTTGAAGAGGTGGACTAGCAGATGTAGGGGATGTATGTGGTACTGTCTACCCAGAGTAAAGAGTTAATGCTTCTGAAAGACTGTCTCGGTCATCCGTTTCTCAATCGTCATGTAGTGCAAGCAATCCAACGGAAGAGATCGAGTCTTGTGGGGAAAAGTGTGCAAACCTCTGCAGAGTGTACAAACTAATCATGATTAGCCGTGTCCCCGGTTATGGACATCTTGAGTATCTGGTACTTGAATTATTGATTTGATCTCATCACTCTATTTAATGAAATTGTTGGGTTATAATTATTACTTTGGGATTGAGTTGGAGGAACTTTCTCATTTAATGACATACACTGGGTAGTTAAACAAAATTTATTCTTTTGTTGTAGGGAAAAATGGCTTTATGCAAAAATAAACTTAGAGCCTCCACCAGCCAAATATGCATGTAGTGATAGCTATTGTTCATCATTGCTCTATGGTGTGAATTTGCCAGTACATGCTATGTATTGGCCTACATGGCTGCAATGTCTCATGTTGCAGGAATCTGATGACGAGTAAGTGATACGTTAGGGTTATGATGTCTACACTCAACTTTGCCTTTGGTGTTGATGGGAATCCACAACTTTGTTGTTACTTCCGCTATATGGATTGAGGTAATAGTATTTACGTTACTTTATACATGTGATTTACCTCTGTTATAAATCCTTGAGTACTGTGTGTGTCAGCATACCGATCCAGAGATGACACTTAAGCATAGAGACTTTGATCCATTCGGGTCGGGTCGCTACAAGATGGTATTAGAGCACATGTTGACTGTAGGACGTGACCCCTAGAAACTGGCAAGCCCATAGGAAAGGTTTTCTCTAAAACTTTATTTTCAAAAGAGATCCCTTAACTCTCATATTTTCTAAACCTTTACCAAATACTTTCCTCTCATCTCAAATAGTTAGACTATACCCCTTTTCCCTTTTTACCACACGAAGATTCGACTGATGAGACCACTTCAAGAGGGACAAGAATTCAGACAACTAAGACCACTTTTGAATAAAGAGGATTTTGCTGTGCATTGTAATAATTGAAACTACCACGGTTGAAGATTCCGATGACTCAGAAAATTGAAGGCTATGAGGAATTTCCAGAGTGAAGTGACTTGGAAGGCTTAGGATCCACTTAAGATTTTTTTAAGAACCCCGGGCCTCCATATTTTAGAGGAAGAGCTTCACCCTGAACCAAAGACAATGCTGCCGATACCTACGATGAAGGTGTGTCAGAGAAACACCAGAACATGGAGCGGCAAGACTCAAGTTTTTGGTCGTCAAGAAAACCCAAGACAAGAGATATCAACTACGAAATGATAGCTCAAAACAGGGACATGAGAATAAGTTACAACTATCTGTGATGATATCGCCTGCTTGTGCTATCGTCACCATGCTGAGTTAAGCATGCATTTCTTCGAAAGGATTGGATAGCAGAAGGCTAATGGAGCACCTATCGCCGTACCGAACGAACAAAAGATGAAGTTTCCACCTCAGCTGGTGTATTTGACGCTGGAACGCGTCACACGAACATGTCGATGTGTACCCGCAGCGCCGAGGGAGATGCTCCGCAAGTCACACTGTGGGAGGCCAACTTCCAGCGCGATACACAAGACAGTAAGCCGGCGCTTTTGGGACCCGAAACCCCACATGCCCGGGAGGGACCCCGTCTGGGCGCGTGGAGGCTATGGGCTGCCCTAGGTCGACTGGTCGCCCCTAGGGCCTCGAGGTTCGCCGCCCTGCAATGAAGAAGAACGAATGAAGAACGAGGAAGAAGAAGAACTAGGGTTAACGAGAAAAGATAAAAGATAAAAAGTGGTAGATTGATTGATCGATTGTGTGTTGTTCAATCGGCCGTCACCCCTTAGGTATATAAGAGGCGGCTGGACTTCCCGTGCAAGGAAAAGGCTTGGATTCACGTCCAAAACCCTAGTCAAATTCGGATTGGTTTTGTCCGAACTTTCCAAAACTGTTCGGTTTAAACTGGCTGCATCTTGCGGGTCTTTTTTGTGGTGGTAAACGATCTCGGATGGAAACGAGCCCAAAAGCAATCTTAACCGTTTCAACGAGACGAACAACTTTTATGTTGAATGTTTTTTGATCAGAGGTCATCTTGATGGTCAAATCGGTCGCGCAAAATAGGCTATCCCTCGCGCTACCCATCAGACAGGGTGTCTGGTGGGGCGCGCTAGTTTTTGCCTCCTGACAGGGCTGTATTCCGATGGCTCTAACTTTTGCATATGAACTTGGATTGAAACAATTTTTATATCAAAATCGACCGTTTCGACGAGACGAAGACAACCCGTGTAGATAATTTTTCCATTTGAGTTCGTCTTGGGGGATTAATCAGCCAAACTGTACTCTGAATATAAGATCTTAGTACTTTGAGCATAGTTTTGGCCTTCGAGATGAAATCAGACTCTTTCATGTCGACAATACGGAACTCTTTCATGAAGATCACTTCCCCATTTGAGGCCATCTTAAATAAGTTATTGACCGTGCCAAAATCTGGTGTCAACACATGCCCCCCCTGTTTTTCGGCAAAGTTTGTGTGCCGAAAAATAACTTCCGCATAGCTTGTTCTAAGGACGATGTCAACACTCCATCGGCCATTTTGCATGTTCTTAGGACGACAAGTATATATCGGCCATTGCTTGTTTGAACCTCTTGATGCAAACTTGGGTGAAAACTTCTCAGCTTCTATAACAATCCGGTGATAAGGTTCCATAGATCAAAACCATCCTCCGAACCATATTGTTCACCCTTTCGCTAGGATTTTGCAGATAATCAAGAATGAACTTCCTTCAATCCTTACTTCGCCTGCATAAAAGTTTCATTAGTGGCCGAAGCGGTGGGCTTCGATTCAGCCTTACCTATGTTGACAAGACCTAGCATCGGCTATTGATAGAAATGCAATATACCATGGTTAACATAGTAGCCGGACGCTTGCTGTGCCAACTCTTTCGAATTGTCATGCCTAGATATATGAACAATTTCAAAGCAACCCAAGGTAAATCTTGCATCTAGACATACCAAAAGATAAACTATAAGTGATCCGTCAAAACATTGATAACCCTTGGATATTTGTTGCACTACTAATAACGAATCACCGTAAACCTCAATATGTATAGCACCTATATCAAGGAAAAGCTCCAATCCGAATGACAATGCATATTCGGTTTTGATGATTGTGCAAAAATATTATAAGCGGCCTGAGGCTTCACAAAATAGCTCCATATGAAGATAAATAAGCAACACCAACACCTTGGCCATTGCCACAAATTTACCGTCGAAAATAATCTCCATAGTACTAGAAAGACAAGGGCAATATCACTTAACATGCACCTTGTCTCGGTTCCAATTGAACTAAGGACGATGTTAGAATTTCACACCGGCCATGATCGGATAGTTTCTTAGGACGATAGTTAAGTATCGGCCATTATCATGAGGTCCATGTAGAATTCATCCATTAAAGCATGTATAGCCGAAATAAACAAATAAAATAGAAATAAAATATTTCAGCCCCTTTGTCTTAGCAACAAAAATGTAACTAACCAAATGTATAGTGATTTGGTAATACTCTGTCATGATATACAAAATTATCTTGCATCCATGGATCAAAATAAGTCCATGGAGGGTAACTGATCATACCTGTGGATGAATTCCATGGCAAAGGCATCAATGGCATTGTTGAAGAAAATAGATGATGTGCTAACCGAAGATTTTGATGTTGTGATGCACACCTTCGGCTTAATTGTTTGTTTCTTCCAACCTTCCCTTTCTTCACTTTCATTGTACTTGTTGCAATTGAAGCATGCACATCATTTTTGTTTTGATTGATCCTCTTGGGAACCCATGCCATCACTAGTAGAAAAAGGGTCAAACGTGCAGCACATTAGTGCCGGTTTGTATTAGAGCTGGCACTAATGTATACATTAGTGCCGGTTCGAACGGATTTGCATTAATTCCGGTTCGTGTTGAACCTTTAGTACCGGTTCGTGGCACGAACCGGTACTAAAGGGGTGGTGGCAGGCTGGCGTCAGGTCGGGGCCCCACGATCACCTTTAGTACCGGTTCGTGGCACGAACCGGTACTAAAGGTTAGACCTTTAGTACCGGTTCATGCCACGAACCGGTACTAAAGGGGTCTGACCTATAGTGCCGGTTCGTGCCACAAACCGGCACTATAGGGCAATTTTCGCATCCGATGGGAAAATGTAAAACAGCTATAACTTTTGCATACGATGTCGGAAAAAAACATATAATATATCAAAAAATTCAGCACGAAAATCCGCATCTGATGGAGACAGCCTACGACCTATTTGGAATTATTTAGAATCCTCAAATTCGAAAAGGAAAAAAAGATATGGTCAAATAATTTCAGTTTTTTTAAAAAAATTGGTTAAATCTGGTCAAACTACTTATTCAAGAAGTATTAATGTTACTACATAATTATTCAAGAATATTAGTGTTACTAAATAATTATTTCAATTTTTTGAATTTTGGTCAAATCTGGTCAAACTATGGTCAAACTGTGGTCAAGCTATGGTCAAACTTATTCAAGAAATATTAGCGTTACTAAATAATTAGTGTTTTTTAGAATAATAGTTTCAAACTCAAACGGTGAAATGTGTGACTTCAAGCTCAAGCTAAACTCCTGAGGGTTAATAGGATTAACATCTTACTATTGTCAGGAAAACAACAAGTGCAGACTCGGAAACGAAGGAGAATAGAACCCGAAAGTTAAGTGTTCTCGGGCTAGAGTAGTGAGAGGGATGGGTGACCTGTCGGGAAGTTAGATGATTTGGAATGAGTGATCCACACTTGAGCAATTAAGAGAGGTGATTAGAGACTAAATCATCAAATAATTCAGAAAAATTAAAAATAAAAAAAATCAAATTTTTTTTCCAAAATTTTCAAAACAAAAATTCAAAAAAAAACCTTTAGTGCTGGTTGGTAACACGAACCGGTACTAAAGGTCCCCCATACCGGGGCGCAAGCTCACGCCACGTGGTGGCACTTTAGCGCCGGTTCGTGCTGAACCGGTACTAAAGGGGGGGCCTTTAGTGACCACCCTTTAGTGCCGGTTATGGAACCGGCACTAAAGGCCCTCACGAACCGGCGCTAAAGCTCCGTTTTCTACTAGTGCCTGTTCCTCTTTCTCAGCTCTTGTGCACTAAGATTTTGTAATTCCTTCTTTTGCCAATACGATAATCCGAGTGGGCATCTCGGCTGTGATTCTGTTTTGACCAATGGCAATTCTTTCTTGGCCTTGTTTACTCTCAACTTCTTTTCTTCAGATTTGGCATTTTGACTCTCAATAATTGGTTGCTTCATCTCATTGCCTTTAGTAGCCAATGTCAACACTTTCATTGGCTCCTTTTCATTTGATATCAAATCTGAAGTAGCACTCTTACGACCATCTCTTTTAACGCGGTAAACTTGTTTGACCACCTCTTTCTTCTTCCTTGAGCTCTGGACCGATTCCTTATGATTGAAACGGTCTTTAACATGTGATCGTTCGGATGTTGATCTTCTTGGAGCTGCATAATATTGGTGAGATGGTCTAAAATAAGATGGAGAATGTGCCCTTGTATCATACCTGTCCCATGATGAATATGTATCTATATGAGCATAGGGAGGCATCCACGACATTGGCATTGGCGGCCCAAAATAAGGATATGAATATGTTGCATTAAAATTCGCCTTTGCCAATACCGATCCTCATATTTGTGCCTTGGGGGTGATCTTGGTTTCTTTGCATGATTTGGACGATATGCATTCTTCTCTTCACTCTTATTTTGATATTTATCCAATAGTTCAGCGAAGGTGATTTTTGATCTCTTATACTTGCGCTTATTTCGGCCTTTGTTTTCTTTTGATTTGCTGTCATCGATGATTGGATTTGCTTGCTGCCCCCAGTCCTTGGCATCTCTATTGTAGCTTCGATGGAACTCTCGCCCTCAATATTATGTTCGTTATGCTCTTCAACAATTTCTTTACTTGAAAGCTTGATCCCATCACCTGCAGCTTTTACATTCTCTTTAAATGGATCAGCTTGAAGCAGCCGATGCAAAAACTTTTTGCCATCGGGACCAATCGGAATAGATTGGTCATCTCTTGGTGTTTCAACAAACTTCAATCGTCCTTTTCCAATGGCCGATTTAAATATTTGATGAAACATGTTGCAATCCTCAAAATTATGCTTGGACGAATCATGCAACTTACAATACATTCATCCTTGGATTGATGGCTTAACATGGTGGTCAAGAATTGTAACGTAATTATTTTTCAGCAACAAATCAAATATTTGATCACACATGCTTGAATTGAAGGTATACTTCTTGTTTTCTAGCCGATCTTGCTATTTGAACGGCTTTGGAGATAAGCAAACGAATGGTTCAGATTTGGAATCTCCCCATTCGGCTATGCATTGTGTTTTCCACTCTATCTCCGATGTCTTTGGATAAGATATTATATTAGCATCAGATTTCTCAAAAGAAATTAACCTTGGCTTTAAACTTCTGAAACAAAAATATTTAGAACACACATGTCTCAATTGAGACCAAGTGCAAGCCACGTAAGAAATAAGCAAAGCTACCCAACTAGATATGAACTTTAGATAAAGCAACGGGGAAAGCTTTGGCTGCAACAGTAAGTCATTACCGGTCTTTATAAATTGTGCAATGGTTTGAACGATATGTTCCGTAACAATTTTATTGCTAACAAGTAAATTACCCTTCTTCATTGGTCTTTCAAAATTACTTATGAGGATTTTTCTAATAGATGCATCAACAATAAAGTTCTGACCAAATCTGAAAATAGGTAAATTACTTGCTAAACATACCTCTTCAAATATGTTGGGAGAGCATGATGGTGGTGTGACTTGAACAATATCTTGCTTCGCCTTTGGATGGCTCCCCAATGCCTCTTCATCATCTTTTTCTTGATTCCGTTCATCATTACCTTGAAGATCCATGTCAGCCGAACTTTGTTCGGCTACTTGTTCTTGTCCTTGAGGCTTGTCAATTTCTATGGCACGGAACTCATAGGGCAGGAAGTAGGTTCCATTGACCTCGGAAAAATCAAGTATGGTTGTTTTGCTATGCTTTTCATGTCCTTTCTCAATAATGCTTGCCTCTTTGGATTTGATGGACTCAGAATATATACTACTTGATTCGGCTTTTGTAATAACCGAATTTTCTTTGTTACCTGAATCAATAACTTTATCTTTTTGAATTTGCAAGGCTTCTCGCTCTCGTCTAATTTTAGCCCACATCTCAGCTTGGCGAGCTTTAAACTTTTTCATCTCAATTTCCATCCATTCGTCATGAGATTGCCCCCCAATACTTTGAGACTCTTTCGACAATGAGGTGCCGAAACTTTGCAACTGTTTAGGTGGTACACTGGATGGTACAACACTGGGCGACTGCATCATTTGTACAACTCTAGTTTTTACCGCAGCAAAATCATGAGGCTTCCCGCCTTCTATTAGTTCCCGTCGAATGGAGTTGCACAAATCCCAAGAGAATGTAAGCTTGTTCTCAACCACCCAGTCTGGATATGGTTGCCCCCCGATGCTTTTAGACTCTTTCGGCAATGAGATGTTGCCGAAATTCTGTAATTGTGTAGGGGGTACATGATATGCCACGGTAGTAGGTGAAGGCATGTCAGGACCCCGACTCGATGTCACATCGATCTAGCTTGTAACACCTCATATCACTTTGCGGCCTCACGCACGGTGTCCCCACGGGTGTCGCCTTACCTTTGCCTGGGACCGTTTGCGCCTTTTGGCTCACGTATATGATAGTGTCGCTAGCATCCATATGATAAAGAGCCCGGGCTGACATGACTAGTCGTAGACCCAAAGTGGCACAGGCTTACAGGGACAGGCATCCATGACCCAGCAACGAACGTGTCAGCCATCAGCAAGTGGGTCCGGGCTGTAGCACTGGGCTAGTAGGACTCCGGTAAACCGGGCTGTAGCGGGCTAACAGGACTTCGGTACTCAATGCGTGACATTTCCACGAAGGGACAGACACAGGAACGAAGAAGGACACATGCCGGCCAGCCTAAGTGTTCCAGAGCAGTAGCAAGCTACCATGGCTCAGTGGTAACACTAGGAGACATTTCCCGGTAAGAGAGGCTACTAAGGATAAACAACTAGATAGTCAGATCCCACACATACCAAGCATTTCAATCATACACACACTATGCTCGATATGTGCAAACACAACAAGGCATCACAACATGACTCTATGACACAAGTACTTTATTTAAGGCTCAGAGAGCCATACATAACATACACAAAGGTACGGGTCACACGACCCAGCATTCAAGTCATACAGTCATACAAACCAGCAGCGGAAGTAACTTGTCTGAGTACAGACAACTAGTAAAATAAAAGAGGCTTGGAAAGCCTAGCTATACTACGTGGTCCTTCACAAGCTCAGGATCACCACCTGGGCCTTAGCCTACTCATTGATGTCAACATCTACGTAGAACCCATCAGAAGGGGTTGCAGCGTCTTCTGTAAAAATGTAAATTATAGCAACATGAGTACAAAGGTACTCAGCAAGACTTACATCAGATCCTACATACATGCATATTGTCAAGAAGGGTTGGTGGAGTTGTTGCAGCAAGCCAGCTTTGACTCTTGGCTAGGCTAACCTACGAGACTCCAACTTGAAATGGTTTTGCGTACACGAGTCCACTACTCACCAATTCAATACACTACCGAGGATCTACCTCCGTCTTCCTACGGAAGAGCCATCCTCGGCACTCACACCTATCTTGAGGCTTTTAGTAGTTTCCATTTACTTGTCTATGAACTGTATAGGCAACCAAGTAGTCCTTTACCGCGGACGCGGCTATTCGAATAGATCATGATAACCATACAGGGGAGTACTTCTTCATACACGCTCTCACCACTTACCGTCGTTTACACGACATGTACTCGGCAACCTTCAAGCGGAAGCCCAACGTGGGTGTCGGCCACGACCTACCTAATCACCTAACCCTCCAGTCCAGGTTTATCGCCTATCCAGGTTCCATCCGTAGGGAGTCCGGCCGAGGTTTCCCATACGGCCCCGAACGATGTGAACAGGGTTCCCGAGATACCTAACGGGTATTCGGTACACCCGGCCACGTACCTACCGCATCACAGCCCACCCCTACGGTCAGCGCTGTCCACGGCCTCCAGTAGGCTACAAACACCAGAAACTACTTGCAACTCCTGGATGGAGAACTAGGGTGAATAAGAAGTCGAGAGGGTCCATTGGTTTCGGGCCCAATGCATGGTAGTAGCTGATTCTTAAATCACACATACAGATCTCAGTGCTTAAGGTCGGCTTCAATGAAACAACCCACCATGTACTCCTACATGGCCTCTCATCGATACCTTTACCAAATCGTGTTCACCACACCACTCTCATTACCGACATAATCATTTCACTCTAGCCCATCACCCAGATGAACCAAACCTGACACGACTCTAAGCATAGCAGGCATAGCAAGGTAGGAACAACACATACATATGGCTCAATCAACTCCTACACATGCTAGTGGGTTTCATCCAGTTACTGTGGCAATGACAGGTCATGCAGAGGAAGTGGGTTCAACTACCGTAGCACATAGCAGTTTGAAACGCGTTGTCTTAATGCAGTAAAAGAGAGCAGGAGCGAGAACATGGGATTGTATCGATATGATCAAATGGTTGGTTGCTTGCCTGATGGTTCGATGCACTGATACGGTTCTTCGTTAGGGTAATCACGGTACTCCTCGGAGGCAGAACCTGCCGCAAAGAACACCGATACACAACCATCACCAAACAACATGCAACAATATGATGCATGCATGAAACATAGCAATATGAGTGTGTTGGGCTAAGTCAACTAAGACCAGAAGGGTTTGAACCAATTTGAATCAAAGATTCAAATTTCAAACTCAAACATGGCCCTTTAAAGTGTTTTTCCTTTTTCTGTATTAAACATCAGGTTAACTTATTTAATCATGCATGAAAATAGTACAGATGGATAGATTGGATTTTTCTGATCATTTTTCATATATAATTTGTCTGATTTGGAGTTACAGAATAAAAGTTATGAATTTTTGAAGTTTAAACTATATTCTGGAATTTCCTATATTAGATTAATTCCAGAAAATCAATTATTGCGTCAGCCTGACGTCACTGTGACGTTAGCAGGTCAACGGGACACGTCCGGGTCAAACCTGACAGTGGGTCCCGCGTGTCAGTGTGATTAGATTAATTAAAATTTAATTAAAACTAAACCTGTTTAATTAACAGGGCTGGGCCCCACCTGTCATTGACTCAGGGGAGTCAACCAGGGCCCACCCGTGGTCAAACCCGGGTCGGCTGCACCGGCGTTTAGCCGCCGGCGAGCCCGACGCGGCGGCGGAAGTGGTTTTGGCTGTTTCGGTCGCCAAATGGGTCGCGGAGACCACCGGAGTGGAGCTGAGGACGAGCCGCAGCTCTTGGTGGAGTCCATTGGGGTCGGGGTGGCCGGAGTTGGTGCCGGCGACGACTTTGGCGGCCACCGGGGTTCGGCCGAAGACGAACTTGACGCTAGAGGGGTCAGTGAGGCGCGGGGAGTAGCTAGCTAGGTGCTACGTGACACGGTGAGTAAGATGGACACCGTGGAGTGGCCGGAGGGTGACCGGGAGCACGTCGGCGACGAGCTCCACGGCGGTGGGTGCGGTTGAGCTCCGGGAGGTCGCTACACAGCTC
>NC_041393.1:443901975-443930429 GCF_002162155.2 Triticum dicoccoides | reverse complement strand
CGAGGGGGAGGAGCTGGAGAGGAGAGGGGGTGTCTGGGGGGTTCGGGGGAGAGAGGGAGGCCGGTCCACGACGTCACCGGGCGAGGGGAGCGGCGAGGCGGCGAGCAGGTGCATGGCGCGCGCTGTGGTCGCCGTCGGGCACCTCCTGCCTGCCTGGCCGGCAAGCAGCTCGCTGGAGCGGCGCTGGGCTGGGCCGGCAGGTGGGCCGGGAGAAGGCGTCAGGTAAGTTTTTCCCATTTCTTTCTGTTTTCTGTTTTTTTAATACTTCTGCAACTTTGTTGAATTAAATAAAATACTTAGGCAACTCCTAAAATCACCAAACTACTCCTGGTCCATAGTTGGATTATTTCCAACATGAAACATTTTAGTTTGGAGATATTTGAGCATTTAAATATTTTATAATATTGCCCAAATTCAAATATTTATGATTTAATTCAAAAACCCTAAGATGGCCTAGGAAAATGTGCATCACTTTTGGCAGAGGTTCTAAACCAAGTCAAAAATGATGGGCATTTTAGAAGGGCATTTCAGGTTCATTGAAAAAGTTTTTAGTAAACCCTAATTGGTTTCAGAGGGGACTGGGGGTTCTGTCATCCCCATTTCAGGTTGTTGATGAAAGAGTAAACATGATGCAGCACTCTAATGCATGGCTAACTAGGATGTGACAACTCACCCCCACTCAAAAGAATCTCGTCCCGAGATTTGGGTTCCTCCGGAAAGAAGGCGGGATACTCAAGTCGAAGACGATCCTCCCTTTCCCAAGTTGCTTCATCCTCATAATGGTGCGACCATTGTACTTTGAGAAACTTGATATTATGACGTCGAGTGGTACGCTCGGCCTGATCGAGGATACGAATGGGGTACTCTCGATATGTAAGATTATCTTGGAGATCAAGCGTTTCGTAGTCCACTCCACGGATAGGATCCGAGAAGCAACGCCTGAGTTGAGAAACGTGGAAGACATCGTGGACTCTGGAGAGGTGCGGAGGTAGTTCCAACTGGTAGGCAACTTCTCCTCGTTTAGCGAGAATGCGAAAAGGTCCAATGTAACGAGGAGCCAATTTTCCTTTGATACCGAAACGATGGGTTCCCTTCAGAGGGGTAACCCGAAGGTAAGCCTTCTCGTCAACCTCGAAAGTCATAGCCTTATGTTTCGGTCATATTGACTCTTTTGGCGAGATTGGGCTGTTTTCAATTTTTCACGAATGATGCGAACTTTCTCTTCTGCTTCCTGAATCATATCCGGGCCAAAGAATTGTCTTTCCCCGGTCTCTGACCAGTTAAGGGGTGTTCGACACCGTCGTCCATAGAGAACTTCAAAAGGGGCTTTACCCAAGCTAGATTGATAGCTGTTGTTGTAAGCGAATTCGGCAAATGGAAGGCACTTCTCCCAATCCATTCTGAATGAGATAACAGAGGCTCGAAGCATGTCTTCTAGGATCTGGTTGACGCGTTCCACTTGACCACTCGATTGAGGGTGAAAAGCGGTGCTAAAGGAAAGGTGGGTTCCCATAGCGTTTTGGAAACTTTCCCAAAATCGAGAGGTGAAAAGACTTCCTCTATCTGAGTTGATTTCCAAAGGAACACCATGGAGAGACACTATTCGGGAGACGTATAAGTCTGCCAGCTGACTAGCGGTTATACTCTCGCGAACAGGTAAGAAATGGGCCACTTTGGAAAGACGATCAACAACGACGAAGATAGCATTATTCCCTCTTTTGGTCCTGGGAAAACCGGTAATGAAGTCCATACCAATTTTATCCCATTTCCATTCAGGAATAACTAAGGGTTGAAGGGTGCCAGCAGGCCGTTGATGCTCTGCTTTTACACGACGACAGACGTCGCAATTAGCAATATACTGAGCAATTTCTCTCTTCATCCTAATCCACTAGAACCTCTGGCGTAGGTCCTGATACATCTTAGTACTACCGGGATGAATGGTGAGAGGAGATTCATGAGCCTCCTTAAGGATCAATCGCCTCAGGTTTCGCACTTTGGGAACCACTAGTCGATTCCCGAAGTATACGACCCCTTGATCATTAATGGAGAAACAATTCGCAACTCCTTTCTTGATGTTTCTCTTGATGCGGGAAATTCCCGGATCTACCTTCTGTGCCTTGATGATCTGGTCCGTAAGGGTAGGTTTCGCCACCAAGGTGGAAAGAAAACCTTGAGGAACAATGTGAAGGTTAAGCTTCCGAAATTCCTCATGGAGAAGCGGTTGAGTTTGTTGTAACATTAGGTTGTTACAATAAGATTTACGACTTAGCGCATCAGCCATGACGTTGGCTTTCCCTGGGGTGTAAGTTATTCCTAAGTCGAAATCTGTGATCAACTCAACCCAACGTCTTTGCCTGAGATTCAAATCCGGTTGGGTGAAAATGTACTTCAGACTTTGGTGATCAGTGAATATTTCGCAACGGTTACCGAGGAGGTAATGTCGCCAGGTCTTAAGTGCATAGACTACGGCTGCAAGATCAACATCATGAGTAGGATAATTCTCCTCATGTGGGTGCAATTGCCGTGAAGCGTAAGCAATTACGTGTCGATCTTGCATGAGAATGCAACCTAGTCCTTGTCGCGAGGCGTTGCAGTAGATAACAAAGTCCTTAGAGAAGTCTGGCGGTACCAGCACGGGAGCAGAAGTCAGGCGTCTTTTCAGTTCCTGAAATCTGTGCTCACATTGTGGAGTCCATTCGAACTTTTTATCTTTCTTGAGGAGTTCGGTTAGAGGTTTAGCAACTTTGGAGAAGTTCTCGACAAAGCGACGACAATAGCTCGCTAAGCCCAGAAAACTCCGAACTTGCTTGACCGATTCAGGTGGAGTCCAATTAAGGACGGCTTGAACTCGCTCAGGGTTAACAGCAATACCTTTACCAGATATTACATGACCCAGATAGGTCACTTCCGACAACCAGAATTCACATTTAGAAAATTTGGCATAAAGGCGATGCTCTCGAAGTTTCTTCAACACTAGCCTTAGATGTTCGGCATGTTCTTCCTCGTTCTTGGAGTAGATGAGTATATCATCGAGATAAACCACGACGAATTTATCCAAATACTCCATGAAGATTGAGTTCATTAACCGAGAAAAGGTGGCTGGAGCGTTGGTTAAACCGAAGGACATGACGGTGTACTCGTATTGGCCATAACGAGTAACAAAGGCCATTTTAGGAATGTCCCCGTTTCTGATTTTGATTTGATGGTAGCCAACCTCAAATCCATCTTGGAGAAGACTGAGGATCTAGCGAGCTGATCATACAGGTCGTTGATCCTTGGAAGCGGATATTTGTTCTTGATTGTGACCAAATTGACAGGTCGATAATCTACAACCATCCGGTCCGTACCATCCTTCTTCTTGACGAATAGGACGGGGCAAGCCCACGGAGATGAACTAGGTCGGATGAAACCCTTTTTCAAGGACTCATCGAGTTGTTTCTTAAGCTCGGCTAGTTCTAGTGGTGCCATCTTATAGGGTCTTCTAGCAATCGGAACGGTTCCTGGAATGAGGTCTATTACGAACTCAACATCCCTGTCAGGTGGAACACCTGGCAATTCCTCTGGGAAGACATCCGGGAAGTCACGGACTACCGAAACGTCCTCAAGGTCTGGCAAAGGGCTGGCGTTAAGAGAATATAATTGTCGCTTGGCTAATCGGGTCAAGACATTGACTATCTTGCCCGAAGGATGAGTGAGTTGAACAGTCCTAGAGAAGCAATCAATTTTGGCATGATGAGCTGACATCCAGTCCATACCCAAAATGATATTAATATCTGAAAATTTGAGAGCTATCAAAGATGCAAGGAAAACAAGTCTGTCGACTTGGATTTCATTTCCATAACTTACCCTGGAGGTCTGCCATCTAGAACCAGGAGTAGAAATTTCCATAGTGGATGGCATGTCACAGAATGTGGTGTTATGCAAACAAGCATAGTTCTCGGATATAAATGAATGAGAGGCTCCTGTATCGAAAAGAACAGATGCCGGGTGGCAATTAACAAGAAGCGTACCGAGAACGACGTTGGGATCCTCTTGAGCTTCTTCGGCAGAGATACAGTTGACATGGCCACATGTAGCGGTGGCCGGCTTGGCGTGGAACACTTTCCCTATCGGCTTGCCACGGCCAACAGCTTTAGCAGATTGGTTGGGGTTGGTCTGGGGACACTCACGCATATAGTGGCCAGATTCCCCACACTTAAAACAAGTCACGGAACTGGTGCGTGGAGGAGCACTGTTGGTTGGACCCCCATAGGGCTTGGCTGGTGCAGACTGTTGAACAGGGCGAGGTGCCTGGAAAGATGGCCTCGGTGTGAACCTGGGTGGCAGGGCGGTGTTGGGCACCCACACGCGGCGCTTCTGAGGACCAGCACCGGATGAGGAACCCATGTCACGGCCATGCTTGCGTGTTGCGTCATAATCAGTCTGACCAGTCTCAGCACTGATGGCCTTGTTAACAAGTTTCTGAAAAGATGCGCACTCATGCAGACGGAGGTCGCGGCGAAGCTCACGACTAAGTCCCTTACGGAACCTTGCTTGCTTCTTGGCGTCAGTAGAAACTTCCTCAGTTGCATATCGTGCGAGGTTACCGAATTCCCTGATGTAAACATCCACAGAGAGTCGGCCTTGAGTGAAACTGCAAAATTCCTCACGTTTACGGTCCATGAGACCCTCCGGAATGTGATGTTCACGGAAAGCCTCGCTGAATTCAGCCCAAGTAGTGACATGGCCCACTGGGCGCATAGCTCCATAATTCTCCCACCATAGACTGGCGGGGCCTTCAAGATGATATGCGGCAAAGGTGACCTTGTCAGCCTCAGCTACTAGCGCGGAACGCAGCTTGTGAGAGATACTGCGAAGCCAGTCATCAGCGTCGAGAGGCTCGACGGAGTGGTGGAACGTGGGTGGATGTAACTTGATGAAATCACTGAGTGACACCACGTTAGTCCTCTGATGGTGTGCTGTGTTCTGTTCAATACGCTCCAACAAACGGTTGGTCTCCCACTTGTTTCTTTCGGCTTCCATCATAACCTCGGCTAGGGAAGGAGGATGAGGCAGATTTGCATTCCTGACTTCACTGCCTTCGGCCTGCTCTTGAGGAGCAGGGTTAGTGCGCGTGTTGACCATCCTAGGTAAACAAGACAATGATTCAGTCAGAATGATAAAATTCCGACATAGGATACAGAATGTAAGGAATAACTCGGAATGCAAGATGATCATCCGTATGACATGGTAGATACAGAAACTGCTTCTTTATTCCATCGTCATACACACCATACAGGGTTTAGTACAAGACCAAACAAGGTACTATTACGGTGAAAAGAGGATTACATCTCATCGGAGGCATTCCCAGCTCCTATACATTATTTTTCTACACCTCCGGAAGGCGATACAAACCAGGTCATATCCCACGAGTCACGCAGGACGATAGACGACACAGCTAACACGAACTAGTGATACTACCACTAACTCAGACCGATCCGTAGTAGTCCTCGTAGAAGTCACCTCCATAGCCTGGAAGCTCAACATGATCATCCGGAAACAGAAGATCTCGTGGGGCTTGTGGACCATAGGGGCTAGGATGAGGTCTTGGACCAACAGACGGTGGCCTGCGGGGACCGCGAGGTGGGGTGATGCCTCCTACATCACGCCAACCCATCACGTCTGGCAGAGCAGATCTCACAGGATAGAGATCGCGCATATCCGAATATCCAGCTTGCACCGCCGGTGCAAACCGAGTCAATGTGGCCCAGTGGTCAGCACGGGTATTGAAGAGCTCTAACCGCAAGGCCCGATTTTCACGGTCCTTATCCTCGAGCATCTCAGCAGTAGTGCGAGTCCGTGAATCCTCCTGAGTGGGGTCAGCATAGATAGGCTGGAGATACCCTTGTGCTCCCGGAAGTGATCCTGGCATATACCGAAAATCAGAATCCCGAAATAGGCCAGACCTGACTCGCATGATGGTCATCATAGAGTAGGCGGCGTCCTGCACAGCCATCTCAATAGTAACCCCGAGTCCATAGGAGCAGTGAAGGGGCTCGGTGGACCCAGGATAAGATGGAAATATCCTGACAGTGCAGAGATACTGGCTTTGATTAAATTCTCGGAATTGCTCTTCGACCGTGTACTCAGGATACCAACGGTATCCAGCCTCAGTCATTACCCTGACCAACATGGCAGTATGGCCGGGTACATCTGGGCATCGAGTCAGGCGAACCACTTGATTGAGGTCGCGTGTGGCCATCTGAAAACACAATCATAATGCAAGGGCATTAGAATTCCTAGCAAAATTTCGGCAGCATAACAGCTGTAAATGCTCAAGAAGGATTTTGAGACATTTGACAAAGTATTTCATACACACTCAACATCATCATATCAAAGTTCTGAGTCCATTCTAACAACATAATGTGGTAGTAGAACTGAACTAGGCTTGTATCCATCAAACCTATAAGGTACTACTGATTAGTAACACGTGATCCTGATAGAGAGAATAGATCCTAATTCCTTAACCCCCGGTGGAAGAATAGACTGACTCAGATCAGAATGTCATAAGATAAAGGAGTAAAAGAGCCTTACGTTCCACCCACAAACAATTCCCCTACATGTAACTAAAGAATTTCTAGACTCAACATCGACCAGTTTGGCTTGGAGAACCTACAGGCAGTCCGGCTCTGATGCCAATGCTGTCAGGACCCCGACTCGATGTCACATCGATCTAGCTTGTAACACCTCATATCACTTTGCGGCCTCACGCACGGTATCCCCACGGGTGTCACCTTACCTTTGCCCGGGACCATTTGCGCCTTTTGGCTCACGTATATGATAGTGTCGCTAGCATCCATATGATAAAGAGCCCGGGCTGACATGACTAGTCGTAGACCCAAAGTGGCACAGGCTTACAGGGACAGGCATCCATGACCCAGCAACGAACGTGTCGGCCATCAGCAAGTGGGTCCGGGCTGTAGCACTGGGCTAGCAGGACTCCGGTAAACCGGGCTGTAGCGGGCTAACAGGACTCCGGTACTCAATGCGTGACATTTCCCCGAAGGGACAGACACAGGAACGAAGAAGGACACATGCCGGCCAGCCTAAGTGTTCCAGAGCAGTAGCAAGCTACCATGGCTCAGTGGTAACACTAGGAGACATTCCCGGTAAGAGAGGCTACTAAGGATAAACAACTAGATAGTCAGATCCCACACATACCAAGCATTTCAATCATACACACAATATGCTCGATATGTGCAAACACAACAAGGAATCACAACATGACTCTATGACACAAGTACTTTATTTAAGGCTCAGAGAGCCATACATAACATACACAAAGGTACGGGTCACCGACCCAGCATTCAAGTCATACAGTCATACAAACCAGCAGCGGAAGTAACTTGTCTGAGTACAGACAACTAGTAAAATAAAAGAGGCTTGGAAAGCCTAGCTATACTACGTGGTCCTTCACAAGCTCAGGATCACCACCTGGGCCTTAGCCTACTCATTGATGTCAACGTCTACGTAGAACCCATCAGAAGGGGTTGCAGCGTCTTCTGTAAAAATGTAAATTATAGCAACATGAGTACAAAGGTACTCAGCAAGACTTACATCAGATCCTACATACATGCATATTGTCAAGAAGGGTTGGTGGAGTTGTTGCAGCAAGCCAGCTTTGACTCTTGGCTAGGCTAACCTACGAGACTCCAACTTGAAATGGTTTTGCGTACACGAGTCCACTACTCACCAATTCAATACACTACCGAGGATCTACCTCCGTCTTCCTACGGAAGAGCCATCCTCGGCACTCACACCTATCTTGAGGCTTTTAGTAGTTTCCATTTACTTGTCTATGAACTGTATAGGCAACCAAGTAGTCCTTTACCGCGGACGCGGCTATTCGAATAGATCATGATAACCCTGCAGGGGTGTACTTCTTCATACACGCTCTCACCACTTACCGTCGTTTACACGACATGTACTCGGCAACCTTCAAGCGGAAGCCCAACGTGGGTGTCGGCCACGACCTACCTAATCACCTAAGCCTCCAGTCCAGGTTTATCGCCTATCCAGGTTCCATCCGTAGGGAGTCCGGCCGAGGTTTCCCATACGGCCCCGAACGATGTGAACAGGGTTCCCGAGATACCTAACGGGTATTCGGTAAACCCGGCCACGTACCTACCGCATCATAGCCCACGCCTACGGTCAGCGCTGTCCACGGCCTCCAGTAGGCTACAAACACCAGAAACTACTTGCAACTCCTGGACGGAGAACTAGGGTGAATAAGAAGCCGAGAGGGTCCATTTGTTTCGGGCCCAATGCATGGTAGTAGCTGATTCTTAAATCACACATACAGATCTCAGTGCTTAAGGTCGGCTTCAATGAAACAACCCACCATGTACTCCTACATGGCCTCTCATCGATACCTTTACCAAATCGTGTTCACCACACCACTCTGATTACCGACATAATCATTTCACTCTAGCCCATCACCCAGATGAACCAGACCTGACACGACTCTAAGCATAGCAGGCATAGCAAGGTAGGAACAACACATACATATGGCTCAATCAACTCCTACACATGCTAGTGGGTTTCATCTAGTTACTGTGGCAATGACAGGTCATGCAGAGGAAGTGGGTTCAACTACCGTAGCACACAGCAGTTTGAAACGCGTTGTCTTAATGCAGTAAAAGAGAGCAGGAGCGAGAACATGGGATTGTATCGATATGATCAAATGGTTGGTTGCTTGCCTGATGGTTCGATGCACTGATACGGTTCTTCGTTAGGGTAATCACGGTACTCCTCGGAGGTAGAACCTGCCGCAAAGAACACCGATACACAACCATCACCAAACAACGTGCAACAATATGATGCATGCATGAAACATAGCAATATAAGTGTGTTGGGCTAATGCAACTAAGACCAGAAGGGTTTGAACCAATTTGAATCAAAGATTCAAATTTCAAACTCAAACATGGCCCTTTAAAGTGTTTTTCCTTGTTCTGTATTAAACATCAGGTTAACTTGTTTAATCATGCATGAAAATAGTACAGATGGATAGATTGGATTTTTCTGATCATTTTTCATATATAATTTGTCTGATTTGGAGTTACAGAATAAAAGTTATGAATTTTTGAAGTTTAAACTATATTCTGGAATTTCCTATATTAGATTAATTCCAGAAAGTCAATTATTGCGTCAGCCTGACGTCAGTGTGACATCAGCAGGTCAACGGGACACGTCCGGGTCAAACCTGACAGTGGGTCCCGCGTGTCAGTGTGATTAGATTAATTAAAATTTAATTAAAACTAAACCTGTTTAATTAACAGGGCTGGGCCCCACCTGTCATTGACTCAGGGGAGTCAACCAGGGCCCACCCGTGGTCAAACCCGGGTCGGCTGCACCGGTGTTTAGCCGCCGGCGAGCCCGACGCGGCGGCGGAAGTGGTTTTGGCTGTTTCGGTCGCCAAATGGGTCGCGGAGACCACCGGAGTGGAGCTGAGGACGAGCCGCAGCTCTTGGTGGAGTCCGTTGGGGTCGGGGTGGCCGGAGTTGGCGCCGACGACGACTTTGGCGGCCACCGGGGTTCGGCCGAAGACGAACTTGACGCTAGAGGGGTCAGTGAGGCGCGGGGAGTAGCTAGCTAGGTGCTACGTGACACGGTGAGTAAGATGGACACCGTGGAGTGGCCGGAGGGTGACCGGGAGCACGTCGGCGACGAGCTCCACGGCGGTGGGTGCGGTTGAGCTCCGGGAGGTCGCTACACAGCTCTGGAGCAAGAAAAGGAGGGGGGGAGATGGCTAAGCTCACAGTGAGTGCGGCGAAGCCCTTGGTGCGGCCGGAGATGGACTGGAGCGACGACGGTGTTGAAGGGGATCTTCGGCGACGGCGGTTCAGGCGAGGTCGTTGCGGTGGACTCGGGCGTTGCGAGCGCTCGGGGCTCGGCTTGCTCGATGGAGTGGACAGCGGCGGAGCTCCTGTACACGATGAGAGGACGCACGGGTGGCGGGGAGCACGGCTACGATGAAGGCACGTCGATGGTGGCGTCGGTCATGGCGGGGGAGCGCGAGGGGGAGGAGCTGGAGAGGAGAGGGGGTGTCTGGGGGGTTCGGGGGAGAGAGGGAGGCCGGTCCACGACGTCACCGGGCGAGGGGAGCGGCGAGGCGGCGAGCAGGTGCGTGGCGCGCGCTGTGGTCGCCGTCGGGCACCTGCCTGCCTGCCTGGCCAGCAAGCAGCTCGCTGGAGCGGCGCTGGGCTGGGCCGGCAGGTGGGCCGGGAGCAGGCGTCAGGTAAGTTTTTCCCATTTCTTTCTGTTTTCTGTTTTTTTAATACTTCTGCAACTTTGTTGAATTAAATAAAATACTTAGGCAACTCCTAAAATCACCAAACTACTCCTGGTCCATAGTTGGATTATTTCCAACATGAAACATTTTAGTTTGGAGATATTTGAGCATTTAAATATTTTATAATATTTTAAATGCCCAAATTCAAATATTTATGATTTAATTCAAAAACCCTAAGATGGCCTAGGAAAATGTGCATCACTTTTGGCAGAGGTTCTAAACCAAGACAAAAATGATGGGCATTTTAGAAGGGCATTTCAGGTTCATTGAAAAAGTTTTTAGTAAACCCTAATTGGTTTCAGAGGGGACTGGGGGTTCTGTCATCCCCATTTCAGGTTTCTGATGAAAGACTAAACATGATGCAACACTCTAATGCATGGCTAACTAGGATGTGACAAGGCATTTGTGCTCCTGCAGAAGTTTCACTTATTCGGCCATAACCATGAAGGTGCGGAGCCGAATTATGGACATCAATAGTTGCGTATGGTGCCAAAAAACTAGTAGCATGATGTGTAGCATACGATGTTTGAGGGTAATTGGCCGAGTAACTAGTAGTAGCATGGCCAATTTCCCTATCCATCGGCATGTTTGGATTACTATATTGCACATTAGCTACCGATGAATATAAGGGTGAAACACTTTCTTGTATGGCGTTGGAAATTGTAACTTGGGGTGTTTCAAATTGATTAATCGAACTCATCATGTTGCTCATCGGCATATGAATTTGTGGGGTTGCCGATGCATGGGAGTTGGGATACATATGTTGCATGTTGCTAAATTTATAAGAATTTGAAACATGAAGATTGTTTTGCATCGGCCCTTGCACATAATTAGATGCATGATTGATAAAACTAGGGCTAGCCGATACATTATGCTCAATAGGTGATCCAGCAACAACATATGGATTATTTGCATCTACAAAGGGGAATTGGGTATTCATATTACCTTTGTAGATTGCAACAACTTGATGATGATCTCTTCGTAGCAAGAACAGGCTGGAGACCATTCAAAGCTTCGTCCCCAGCGGAGTCGCCAAAAAGTGTGTTGACGCTGGAACGCGTCACACGAACACGTCGATGTGTACCCGCAGCACCAAGGGAGATGCTCCGCAACTCACACCGCGGGAGGCTGACTTCCAGCGCGATACGCAAGACATCAAGCCGGCGCTTTTGGGACCCGAAACCCCACACGCTGGGAGGGACCCCGTCTGGGTGCGCGGCGGCTATGGGCTGCCCTAGGTCAACCTGATCGCCCCTAGGGCCTCGAGGTTCGCCGCCTTGCAATGAAGAAGAACGAACGAAGAACGAGGAAGAAGAAGAACTAGGGTTAAGGAGAAAAGATAAAAGATAAAAAGTGGTAGATTGATTGATCGATTGTGTGTTGTTCAATCGGCCATCACTCCTTAGGTATATAAGAGGCGGCTGGACTTCCCATGCAAGGAAAAGGCTTGGATTCACGTCCAAAACCCTAGTCAAATTCGGATTGGTTTTGTCCGAACTTTCCAAAACTGTTCGGTTTAAACTGGCTGCACCTTGCGGGTCTTTTTTGTGCTGGTAAACGATCTCGGATGGAAACGAGCACAAAAGCAATCTTAACCGTTTCGACGAGACGAACAACTTTTATGTTGAAAGTTTTTTGATCAGAGGTCATCTTGAAGGTCAAATCGGTCGCGCAAAACAGGCTATCCCTCGCGCTACCATCAGACAAGGTGTTTGGTGGGGCGCGCCAGTTTTTGCCTCATGACAGGGCTGTATTCCGATGGTTCTAACTTTTGCATACGAATCTGGATTGGAACGATTTTTATATCAAAATCGATCGTTTCGACGAGGCGAAGACAATCCGTGTAGATAATTTTTCCATTTGAGTTCGTCTTGGGGGCTTAATCAGCCAAGCTGTACTCTGAATATAAGATCTTAGTACTTTGAGCACTGTTTCGGCCTTCGAGATGAAATCGGACTGCGATGACCCAAACTTCAAAGATGTTCATATCGACAATACGAACTCTTTCATGAAGATCACTTATCCATTTGAGGCCATCTTAAATAAGTTATTGACCGTGCCAAAATCTGGTGTCAACACACCCGTAACTGGAGTTTTATCTCAAGAATTTTCGGATGGAACTTCTGAAAGCCTTATTCGACAAGGAATCGTTTCATAAAGAGCTCAGAACCGAGAAGTTGAAAGTAGCCAAGTTGGATACTCTGAAGATTTGAAGAGTTGGATGATTTTGAATATTTATGGACCTTTAGAAGACCAAACCCGGTTATATACCTACGTTAGATGCAATGATTGTGAGTTGTCATTTGTTTGATGTTTTGTCGACAGCCACAGAAATAAAATCCGTCCCTTCAAAACTATTGTTTGTATTGTGTGTATCCCTCTCTCTCTCCAACCTTATCTCGTCCTTACCCAAAACCCTTGGAACCAATAGAGGATGAATGGATATGAACTCATATTTTCTGAATCGATGACTCAATTGGAGACGGACCGATGGATTCAGAACATGGAAGATCACATGAAGAATAACACTAAAGCCGGAAAGGATATGTCCCAGCATGCTCTTCAGTGCTTTGAGAGAGGTGCTGCTACTTGGTGGAGGATGTACCAAACCATCAATGGATGGCCAAGAGTAACCACTTGAGAAGAATTTAAGTTGACTCTGCTAAAGTCTCGTCTTGTGTCCCCGAAATTGAAGCCTTATGGAAATGATATGGAGAAACCTTGTGCATGCAAGCTCTGTGAAGAAATAGGACACAACCATAAAGAACACAAGGATGAATGCCCTCATTGTGAAGAAAGTCACCCAGCTGAAGAATACCCAACTAGGCAGATTACTTGTTTCTTGTGTGAAGGGACTACCCACTACCCTGCTCAGTGTCACATTTACCCCATGGTACAAAGAACCATCTAGCAGAAAAAAGAAGCAATGAAAGGAGCCCTCAAGGAAACTTTAGAAGAACCTATGATGAAGGAATAGGTGGAGGGCACACCTGAAGAAGACCCAATTAAAACCTGCACCAAGTCATGCTATTCATGTGGAGAAGAAGGACACATCTCCCAGAATTGTGTGAAGGGGGATCCGGTAGCATTCCCGACAGAGGAACTAGAGTATGACCCACAAGAAATAGAAGTCCTAATTGGCACGGAAAAGTCCAGGAAGAGAAATAGAATGGATTCCAGGAACAACCCAATTTCTACAAAGAAGGACCTGAGTCATATCACATGTGTCAGGTGCAAAGATTCAGGGCACTACTTCAGCGGTTGCCCAAAAAGGAAGTCGAGGACCCTAGGAGGCTATGTAATCACAAGGAAACCTCAAGACTTGTCAGAAGTAATATGTTTCCGTTGTAATGAAGCAGGGCACTTTGCCAGAGATTGTCCCAATCATAAGGAGACTTGTGCTAAATAGTTGAGTATAAAAAGAAAGATAGTAGTAGTGAGAACAATTCTTTTATATGCAGGTGTTGAGCTGAGGCATGAAATGGAAATGCAGGAGATTGTAATAATTTGAGAATCAATGAAGTTAGCATCGTTTGTACTGAATTGGATTGTATGAGTTGTTACTCTATGAAGAAAGATTTTGACCATTTTCAAGGATATGAGAAATATGGTCTATGGATGAGTTGGTGCATTTCAAGGGTGGTAGTAACTGTGAGAACCCTTGACCCCTGGAAAAGAAAATGATATTCCATGAAGTGGACTACAAACAAAATAAGTACGAGTTTTATCTCGATATCTGGGATACCCCAAGAGTATGGAGAGATGAAGTACTATTGTATATAAACGAGGTATAATGTTGGTAATAAGAGCAATTGTAACTCTATGACAAGTTGGAGTAATCACGTTTTAGTTTGGTACCAACGGAAGGAAGGGAGACAGTACAATTGGATGGATTTAAGAATGCTAGGAAACTGGATGTTGGAATAATGATCAGTTGCCCCGAGGATGATTTCAAGGTTTGCAAGTGATGAGATAGGCGATAACCCACAGGCTCCAGGACCTGCCAAGAAGCAAGCACACTCTTGCTGAAGGAAAAACCCTGGAAGAAGACACGACTTTATCAACAAACGATCTTATAGGAGTTACGCAAAACCTAAGAGTTGTGAAGGAATGATAGATGTTTGTTTGGCTTGCAGAATTCATGGATTTATACGAACTTAGTCCGTCAACAAGAGAAATTATGCAATGCTTGTGAGGATGACCGAGTGTTAGAATGCGAGATTCGCTAAACCATGTACAAGGTAATGATTTGGGTGCGGGATGGATTGATCACCATACCGACTTTCTCTTATTATTCGTCTTGCTATATGGGATGGTAAATCTGAGTGACTTACCCATAGTAGAGAGACGGCGATATTAAACCTTGTTTGAACCTTAGAATGTATGACAAATTTCCCCTTGTACAAGGCAGCTGTTGCCAATCGTAGGATATACAGTGAGAATAAAGCCCAGACCCATTTCCTGCAGGAGAAACCATAAATTGTTGACCACCATGAGATATCGATAGTTGTTTAGTATTGGTGCCAGACCTGTCAGCTAAGAAAACCTAGTCACAGGAGGACCGTACCAAGATAAAAGGACACAAGAATTGAGGAAAAAGGTTATGCCCCACCGGAAGAGCCCAGAGAAGGAATTATCCTGAATATCTGAGAAGATCGACACTGCCAAACAATAAGGATGGAGTATATGAGTTTTATGGAACCATAACAATGTTTTTAAGGATGGTAGCACCCCAGACCCCCTGTGACAATCGATGGATTTTGAGAAGAACCAAACCTAACCTATTTCTTGCTAGCCTCTCCGAATCTCAAGGACGAGATTCATTTTAAGGGTGGTAGGCTTGTAACATCCCGGAATTCTAAATTTTGGAATGTTATATTAAATAAATAGTTTTGATTGATTGTTTGATTGTGGTGTGGTTGCTTGTGTGAACTTGAGGGAAATTTGAAACTTTTTGAAAGTTAAATGAGAGGGAATAAAATGACTTTCCCAAAACTTTCATTTTTCTTTCTGATCTCCATGAATTCAAATTCATTTCATCACAAGACCCTAGAGCGAAGATAATATGACTTCTTCCATTTAATTAAATAAAAAGGGTTTTGAAAAGATTTGAATTTCATTTGGAAATATTTTCAATTAAGAAACTTTAAGCAACTCAATGATTTTCATGAGAGAAGATAAAATGACTTCTTTAAAACATATGAAATATGAGTTGGAAGTTTAAGAGAAATCAAATTTAAAGTCCCTACGAATTTATTTTCAATTTGGAGTTATTTTGTTTTATTCAAATTATTTTTCTCCAAAAATAAAATATATGGAAAATAGGGTAAAATGATTCCCAACATTAGAAAAACGGAGAGAAATAAATTTGAAATCAATTTGGTTGTTTAGAATATTTTTATTTGGTTTTTAAATTAACCAGTAGCACTGTTTACTTTATTTAAATTATTGTGGAATTTATTTGGTGCTAAAAAATGTTCATGTTGTAGAAAATCTTTTTTTGAAAATTTTGATATATAATAAGCCTATGGAAAGTTTATATTTTGGTATCTATTATTTTTCTGTTTACCTTTTTTGTTTTTATTTAAAAAGAAACTCTATGTGCGGCCTATAACTATCCAATGCCCACGTGCGCAACATAGTCAGCAGACAGGCCATAATAGTTTTATTTATTTTTCGGTTATGTTTGGAGGAAAAAATATATTTTCAGAAATACTTAATTTTTTTAAAATAACTGCAGCACAATACGCGCGGCCGGCCGAACCGCCTTTAAGCCCACTAGATGACCCGTTGCGCCTATGGCGCAAAGGCCGAGTGCATGCCAAGTATTGATAGAGTGTGTATTAAAATATGTAAAAACAAAATGAAAGCATATATTTCTTTCATTGTGGCTGTTTCAAAAGTATACCACACAGTAGTCTAAGCAGCAAATAACCGACAGTTAAATGCACAAGAGGGTCTTAGGGGATTACATAACATCCAAAAGGATGATAAACATAGAAGTCTTGGTAGGCATCTATACAAATGCTAAGTTATATAAAGGGCTCTTGCAATAGTGCATATGCTAGATGACCCGTTGCGCCCATGGCGTAAAAAGCAAGAGCGAGCCAAGTATTAAAATCATGCATATGAGATTGATTTAAACCAACTTAATAAATACTTGCATAACATTACATGATAGCTTAATAGAAAATATTCATATCACGCAAAAAGGGAGAGCAAGCCGATCATTCAAACCATGCATATTAGACTAATTCAGAACCAAGTTAATGGATACTTATATTCCATTACATGATGGCTTAAAATAAAATATTCAAATCATTTGATAATAGCATACATTGATGGCTTTATAAAGTAAGTTATATTAGCAGAGATGCATTGTGTATATAGTGCTTGTCCATTAACCATTGCCCGAGTCTTGTACCTGCCCATTGCCCGAGTCTTGCACCTGCCGCGAGCAGGAAGGAAAGAATGAAGCCAAGAAATGATGAAATGATTTGTGATAATAACAACTAATGATTAGAACAAAAGGCCAAGGCAAAACGTCACCTTATCGTCAACTTAAGCATTGATTATACAGCAAGCAACTCCTAGCCATGTTAAACAAAGCTAAACATGGATATTGCAAAGAAAGGTATGACATGGTAACCAACACAGACAACAACAGGATAGTATAATCCTTCAAAACAAGTAAAAGATATGGTCAATAAGCAAATGCTTTCCTTGATGGTCAAGGTCCTGATGAAACTGCGGATCAAACTCGTAATACCCCTTGTTGCCGGATATTATTGAAACGACGAAGAAACCTTGGAAAAGAACCAAACGGAGGAAAAACAGTATTCATGAATTTCCAAAATGTGTAGAGTGCATGAATTGTATGAGATGTCATGCAGAAACTTGAAAATGAAGCTACTAAAATTGTCAATAAAATTTTCTTGGAGCCTTACAATGCAGCTCAAGCACTTGCAACATTGAGAAAGATCTTTTCCTAATAATGTCAACAACAATTTTGTTCTCCACACAAATGTAAAATAGATTCAGTTCTTCAAGAACAGAAGATGTCAATACATCTCTGGATCCAATAATGCAAATCATTCAAGAAGTTAGACCTTACTGAGTGACTGGTACACAATGGAAATAGATGCACATGTCTCATTCCTATTCTACAACAGAGAAAAATAAAACAACCAACCGAAGTGACATATCAATCTTTTTATGGTGGTTGGAGGTTATACTCTAAATTTCTGATGAGTGAAAACCTATCAGCGCAAAAGAAATTTAAGATTATCATTGCTATAAATGTACATGAGATGAAGCTCCACATTTAGTATGATTTTCTTATTTATTTTTGGACATTTAACAAGGAAAGCCACAGAAATTGGAAAACACTTCAAACCACACTTTTTTACCTGTGAGCTTGTCAAGTAAGTTTGTGCCGCTGTCTCTTCCTAATCTCACCTCGGCCACTTGCCTCATCAGTGAGCCGTGCCATCTCATAGTGTCAAACACATCCATTCATGGCGGAGGATATATCCTCCAACACTGCAACTGGAAAGGAAACATAAATGAATTAAATAAACATGTAAAGATAGAGAAAGCTGTACCGAAAAAGGACCAGGTCCATACGCTTGGAGATGGTTCAACAAAGTAATATTATTGTAAGGATCAAAGATAAAGCTTCATGCGACACTATGGTCAATTGACACCGTCGAAAACAAAACTTAAAGCGTTGATTGATTGAGTGAGAGCAACAAACTGTACAAAGGAAACATAACTCTACTTAGTTCAAGAGATTGCCTTGAGGGAATCAAACATAAGAAAAGATTGTTCAAGAGATTGCCTTGAGGGAATCAAACATAAGAAAAGATTGTCATACTCTCAAGTACTAATTTTTTTAGGGGTATACTCGCAAGTAAAATGAACTGCAAGAAAATCATGAGAACGTAACTATTAACATTTCAAGATTCAGAGTTGCAGTACTCTTATGATTCAGCACACTGTATCTGTACCGGTGTAGCCACGTAGATATGATGCAGTACACCCTGGGCTTCTGTAAATAATCTAGAACCTGTATGGAGGCCAACTCCAAGAAGTAGGTCCAGGAGAAGCCCCAAGATCAATCCGAGCTGCAAATGAACAGTTCTTTACGAAGGTGACAAAAAAAGGATTTATAGAAAAAAGGAACCATACCTGCAGTGCGCGATAAGCTGTGGCCTTGGCCTTCGAATGGTCCTGACGAGCAAATGCAGTTGCAAGTATAGCCTGTGAAAAATATTGTTCACACACTAATAGTACATAATATGCGTGAAACACATTACTGGAAGCATATCCTTCTAAGTTATTAACAAACTTTCATGATTTTATGGTCAACGACAGAGCACCAAGAAACACAAATATTTGAAGGTGTGGATTGCATCTTATAGGTAACTAAAGTTGCACAAAGTAAACAATATAGTACTATCAAAATATGAAAAGATAATTGATGGGTCTCATCATGAAACAGGTTGTGTGTCGCAAAAATGAAAAAAAGGGGGGCGGCAGATCCTAAAAACTAAATCAACCACAATGAATAGATCGATCTAACTGGCAGCAAACAAACTGATCTTCTTTTGAATCAATTTCAATACAATCAAAAAAAGGCAATGATACGAGGAGACAGAGAGACTCATTTGAGAGCAACGAGGAAGTAGCGGCAGGGGAGGAGAGAAAAACTAACTGAGGCGGGTGGAGGTAAGCGGCAGTGCAGTCCCCCCGTTGCTTCTTGGTGGTGACGGCTCACGGATTGGGGAGGAGAAGAGCACCTGCTCAACGGTGGCTCCCAGGCGACACAGCACTCACAGCAGCCCGTGCTCTGGCTCGCCTCCTTGTCGAGCACGTCGATGCACCGTCGCTGCCGCTGGTCTCCCCCGCGCCACCTCCTCTTCCTATTTTCTTCCAGTGGCGGTGAATAGCCTCAAATCTAAGCTTATAATAAACATCAATGCATCCCAAAGAACCTTTCAACGATCAATCTAAATATATAATGAATTACTTGTTCATGAGCTTTTCATGTCTTACCATTCACGAGCCTGAAGTTCGTTACTGTTGGACAGTTAGTATGTTTCCAATAAGCTTCAGCGGTACAACAGACAAGCTACCCCTATCAAAATGGGAAATGGGGAAATTTCAAGATTAGGCTTTGATTGACATGTTATAAACAATACATTATAAAGATGAACTGATGGAAGAAAAAGGTATGGCTGCTAAAGGCATTACTGAACTAATTCATTACACCTACACATTGTATAGATTTCGTCAGACTTCAGCCATCAGTTTAGTAATGAGCATCTGATAGTGTTGAAAGATCCTTAGCATCGCTTACGTGTGAGGTCAGTGTATAGCTACTTCTATAGCCCACCTCCAAATCTAAAAGCATATGTCATAGGCAGAAAAGGAAAGAGCATGCTCTATTATGTCTTGAAATTCTGTAGAAACCTAAGAATACCGTGAGGAGCAAATATCTCTACAAATAAAATGGCCGACTGCTAAGAAAAAAGATGCCATAATCATAAATTATCCATCTATGACAGGGTTCTTACTCACAGAATGCTCCCCTTGCTCACATGCCCTTGAGTCCCAAAACAGGTTCTGAACATTACCATCTAGCAAGCTGGGGTGTAGAATAAGCACTCTCTATCTCAATATAGTAGATACAATTCTTAGGTGATACGAGCGAACATAGTTGATACAGAATATAATAACATTAGTACGCACTCACATCCTATTCCCTTTTGTGCATTTCCTCAGACATCTTGCCTGCTATAGAAAGCATCACATATTTGTAGAAACAAAGAGATTTGTTCTTTGGCAGTCACCACAAAAGAGAAAGCAACTCATGTCTAGCAAGGGCCAAGCAAGTATTGTTGATATAAAATTCTGAACCAAGCAAGTGCCATTGGTCCAGTGCCTGTGCATTTTAATGTTGATTGTAATGTTGAAACTGCAACTCTAGGCATAACCATACATCTCGATAAAATAAGAGGTCTATCAACTTCATCACCTGATAAAAACCAAACAAGTAAATGAGCTGGATGAAAAGATACTTTTCATGGCAACTCATGTTGTAGATACGTATATCGGCAAAATCACGATTCCTGCTTGTCATCAACCATCTAGCATATCCAAATAAATAAAATTATTTGTAGTTCATCAAGATTGAAAAGGAGCTGTCCAAATGACAACTGATGTGAGAAAGGTGTGAACCTTGGCACTAATGACGTAGAAGAGGCAGACATACCGATGTAGTGAGGACAGCAAGGACGAGCAAGCTGATGAGGATCGCCGGACAGGGAGCACAAGGTGAGAAAACATCCATCGTTGCAGCCCAAAAAGAAGGCAGTGCAGGCAATCTGTGCCGGCCAGATCCATCCCTCTCCGGTCGCCTCCTCCACACCATGGCTGCTCCTTCCCCCAAGGCCGGCCTCCTTACGGATTGAGGAGGAGAAAAGCACCTGCTCCATGGTGGCTCCCAGGCGACACAACGCTCACAGCAGCCCGCGCTCTGGCTCGCTTCCTGGTCGAGTACGTCGATGCGCCGTCGCTGCCGCTGGTCTCCCCAGCACCACCTCCTCTTCCTATTTTCTTCCAGCAGCGGCGCAGTCCCCTCCCCCCTGTGGTGGCGTAGTCCCCTCCCCCCTTGTGGCTTCATGGTGGTGAGGGCTAATGGATTGGGGAGGAGGAGAAGAGGAGGCGACGGATTGGAGAGGAGAAGAGGAGGCGGCGGATTGGGAAGGAGAGGAGGAGGAGGAAGAGAAGAGGAGGCGGCGGATTGGAGAGGAGGAGAAGAGGAGGCGGCAGATTGGGGAGGAGAGGAGGCTCTCGGTAGGCTAGCGCGCGCGTGCACTGTTCATAGCGCGAATAAAAGGAGACGTGGCCACTGGCGCTAGTTGGGCGTATTGGCTCATCCTTTATATGTTCAATGCGACGCGCCTCCTCTGTTTCTTTTCTTTTCGTCTACATTTATTCCCACATTGCGTAGCCTTTGACTTCTAAACTTCTTGTCCATCTATAAATATAGACCCATAGAGCCTCCAAAAATCATCCAATTTGGATTAAATCAATATATTTTGGTTTGATTAGATTCAATAAAGAAAAATATATTTCTTCTCTCCGGTGGAAATTCTAGAAGTCGTCTCCTCTCTCTGAAGTCGTCTTTTCTCTACCTTATAAAGGTATCTTTCTTCGTATTTTTTTATATATACTTCCGTACTTTATTATTTCTAGACTAATACTGTAGAATAATTAGATTATCAATTAGTCTCTATATTTATACATTAGACCTAGAATTCTTTTAGCCGTTGCTATTCTTCTTCCGTAAAACAGCTTGGCCTTGATTTTTCAAATAGCCATAACTTTTTACTCATTCATCCAAATTAGATGAAACCAGCGTCTATAGTTTCGTCTTGTTTTCACCTATCCAGTGAACCTGTCACATCAACTTTTTGAAATTTCCAAATTTCAATATTTGTTCAGATTCATATTCAAATTTCTTTTGATCATAACTTGAGTTTCGTATGTTCGATTTGGTTGATTCCTTTTGCAAATCGAAGCACTTGGCCTAAACTTTCTGATAAGACCAAATCCACCCAATTTTGGTACTTTTAGAAATTGTTTTATGTTGCAAGAGTTAATTGCTTGTTTTCGAAGTTTTCCGAGATCTTTTCTTCGAATTTTATGCTTGAGTGCTTATGTATGCAATTGCTTGCTCTCGATAGACTGAACAGAGTGTGACGAATAGAACTATCAGGAATTATGAGTCCGAATCATCTTCATCAACTGTACAAGGCAAGTTCACACTTTGATCATATTTTCCTATACCTAATTTTTATGCATTAGTTTTACCCTCAAACATTGCATGAGTAGGATTGATAACATGTGGGTATTGGGTAGTAGATGATGAGGTAGGAACCTATTGATCATAACTACGTTATGCTTACACCACTTTGCTATGCTCGTAGACGTGTTTGGTTTGAGAGAATTCATGAAAGATGAGAGAGATATTGTTAACTAAGGGAAACTTAAGGTGGCTACATTAATACACATCTGGGTGGATTTGTTGGGGCACCCTGGAGCACCGAGTGGTTTTCCCGGGCACCTGGAGAACCCAGTGCTTGCCCAAGGGAATCCCCGAGTACCCGTGTGATTACCCTATGGAATGCCACTAGGCTCAAAGGGATCAAAATATTATTCATGCTAGAAACTTCCTTGTGCAGCCACAAGCCATTATGGGCTCTGGCATAGTTGAGTAAGTTGCGTGAGCTCTTGAAGAGGTAGACTAGTAGATGTAGGGGATGTAGGTGGTACTGTCTACCCGGAGTAAAGAGTTAATGCTTCTGAAAGACCGTGTCTCAGTCATCCGTTTCTCAAACGTCATGTAGTGCGAGAAATCCAATGGAGGAGATCGAGTCTTGTGGGGAAAAGTGCGCAAACCTCTGCAGAGTGTACAAACTAATCATGATTAGCCGTGTCCCCGGTTATGGACATCTTGAGTATCTGGTACTTGAATTATTGATTTGATCTCATCACTCTATTTAATAAAATTGTTGGGTTATAATTATTACTTTGGGATTGAGTTGGAAGAACTTTCTCATTTAATGACATACACTGGGTAGTTAAATAAAATTTATTCTTTAGTTGTAGGGAAAAATTGGCTTTATGCAAAATTAAACTTAGAGCCTCCACCAGCCAAATATGCATGTAGTGATAGCTATTACTCATCATTGCTCTATGGTGTGAATTTGCCAGTACATTCAATGTACTGACCTACATGGCTGCAACGTCTCATGTTGCAGGAATCTTACGACAAGTAAGTGATATGTCAGGGTTATGATGTCTACACTGAACTTTGCCGTTGGTGTTGATGGGAATCCATAGCTTTGTTGTTACTTCCGCTATATGGATTGAGGTAATAGTATTTACGTTACTTTATACATGTGATTTACCTCTGTTATAAATCCTCGAGTACTGTGTGTGTCAGCATATCGATCCAGGGATGACACTTAAGCATAGAGACTTCAATCCATTCGGGTCGGGTCACTACAAAAGGTTTATTATTCATGCAAGAATTGTATTGACCGGAAACTTAAATACATGTGTGAATACATAAACAAATATCGTGTCCTTGGTAAGCCTCTACTAGACTAGCTTGTTGATCAAAGATGGTTAAGGTTTCCTAACCATAGACATGAGTTGTCATTTGATAACGGGCTCACATTATTAGGAGAATGATGTGATGGACAAGACCCATCCATTAGCTTAGCATATGATCATTCAGTTTATTTCTATCACTTTCTTAATGTCAAATACATATTCCTTCGACTATGAGATCATACAACTCCGAGATACCGGAGGAATACCTTGTGTGCTATCAAACGTCACAACGTAACTGGGTGATCATAAAGATGCTCTGCAGGTATCTCTGAAGGTGTTTGTTGGGTTGGCATGGATCGAGATTAGAATTTGTCACTCCGTGAATCGGAGAGGTATCTTTGGGCCCTCTCGGTAATACACATCATAAGAAGCCTTGCAAGAAAATGACTAATAAGTTAGTTACGATATGACGTATTATGGAACGAGTAAAGAGACTTGTCATTAATGAGATTGAACTAAGTATGGAGATACCGATGATCAAACCTCAGGCAAGTAACATACCGACAGACAAAGGGAATTGCGTATGTTGTCATAATGGTTCGACCGATAAAGATCGTCATAGAATATGTAGGAAGAAATATGGGCATCCAGGTTCTGCTATTGGTTATTGACTGGAGAGGTGTCTCGGTGATGTCTACATAGTTCTCAAACCCGTAGGGTCCGCATGCTTAACGTCCGTTGATGATATCACTGGTACGCATTGGTGCTATACAAATGGTTTTTAACCCCTTTCCGCGACGGCATTTGGAACCGTCGGCAAGTGAGTGTGGGCGATAGGGGGGGTCCTTCCCGCACAACCCAGAAACCATCGGGAATAGGGAGCCAAGATGCATATACAGTACTCCTACTCATTTGTGCTTGCATTGCCATCAAAGTCGCTATTCTGTGGGGCTATGTTTACGATGCATGACCCATAACAAATGGTTCACTATTATAGAACGTGTATGATAAGCATTCCCAAAAACGTATGCGATAACTAATTAAGAAGATTAGCTAATCGACGTACGAGTGTTGGATAGGATTACGAAACGTTGGACCATCGTAACATCATTGTACACGACAACTATTGCACACGCTATTCTTTGGTGCAACGTTTATGATGCATACTTCATCACAAACAGTTCATGGTTGCGAATCGTGTATGATAAGGCAACTATCACAAACGTTTAGTTTGCCTGCACCGTTTGTGATATTGTCTGACATCACACACGCTTTGCAAATGGCAATTGTGTGCACGCTTGCGCATGTTTCCTCTCTATGAACCGTCTCGGATTATGGTGTATATCACAAACATTTGTGTTTTACCAAGTGTGTGTGCCGTAACGACCTGGAGAGCGTAATTTCATCGTAATTTAATGGCTTCTGTTTCAAATTGTACTGGATTTGAATTTGAATGTATGCTATAGCTTTATTCATATCCATCAGGTTTAGATAACCAATGCACTATTCGATTCATAGGTACATATCAACAATTACATAAGAACCAAATAAAGAATGATGAACCATAGTTGTACACTTTTACTATTAAAGACGGTAAAGAAAGAGGCGAAATACATTCTGGTTGCTGAACAAGGTGAAGCGGAATGCCCATATTGTGCCCTCCTCCATGCAGAAGGCACGCACGACTCTAGTCCAACCCCTTGTGATGGCCGATCGCCCATCCTTCACGGTCTTCATGAAAACATCTAGATAATCATCGTGTTCTGGTAGAAATACTTTAACCTTTGCATGCCCACCAATCAATTAGTTTGAGATGTAATCTTGAGTAAACTGCTTTGGGAACCACTGCAAAGGAAAAAAGATTCAGACATTGTCATCTAAAACAACTCATTATGGGCAGTAAAAAGAAGGCTGCAGAGTTCTCACTTACCATCATGCAGTTCGTTATTGTATTGGATAAAGTGTAAACAAATAGTTTAATTGCCATCTTTTGACCTATTTTACTAAGAATCTTTATCAGCTTCCTCACTTGATGGGGGTTCACCGATATCTCATTTCCCCATACGCAGAAAGGGTTGAAGCGCGGACCTTTACCAATGACATATGTACGTAAAATCACCAAGTTAATATTAGAAGCTAAACACCAATTGCACAATGATGTAGTACAACACTCTTTTACAATATCTTATAACATCCAATATACTCACATATTAGATGAATTAACATCTTATATTATGGTCCAGAAGGAGTTTATTGCATTCTTACAAATTATCGGCTGATTAACTGCTGCTGTATCCGTGTGTTAGAGTTAGTTTGAGCTAGTTCAGGCTCAAATAGCCCTAAAGTATATCTAAACATGAGGGCTAGTTTGAGCTAGTTGCATCAACCCGAAAAAACTATCCAACCCAAGAGGTGCTAATTGGAGCTAGTTCTCCTAGTGCATTTATTGTTAATCTAAGTATCTAACCCTGTCATCCAAACACCTCTTTGGATGGAGTTAGTTCAGGGTTAGTTATGAGCTAGAAACTAACTCTAACCTCTAGCTAAGTTGAGTATCCAAACAGGGTTGTGTTGTTGTTGTTGTTGTTGTTGTTGTTGTTGTTGTTGTTGTTGTTGTTGTTGTTGTTGTTGTTGTTGTTGTTGTTGTTGTTGTTGTTGTTGCTGCTGCTGCTGCTGCTGCTGCTGCTGCTGCTCTTCTACGTATATCTAGACATCATCAGAACATTAATGTAATACTCTTCCTTGTTGCTATGTAGCCTAGGATTGCATATGTAGATATTAAGTAGAGTGCATGTTGCTATGTAGCCTCAGATATATTACATATGGCCCTAGTTAACCTAACGATAAACGGGTTGCAGATATATTCAGTTAAAAGTCCGATTCATCGATTAGTCCGTTATCAGCCCCCGGCCTATATGGTACCAACTACCGATATCCTGAACAGTGAGCATATATAAGCCACGGGATGAAACTAACCTCGATGGAAAACAGCAGTCGTTCCTAGAATTTTCCTGTGTAGGTACATCGAGAAGCATGTTAAGCACAACAGCCTAAACATCAACCAAATTTATCCATGGCAGACAAAAGAATCTCCAAAAGATAGCTTCAGTGTGCAGGTTTAAGCACGCTAGTAAAGCAAAACAAGTGGAAAGTGTGTTAATTGCAACAGGCCTAACATTTAACAACAAGCAAACATTGTCATTGAAAGTGGTATTGTGTCGGTCTAAGTACACTGGTTATTGTTAAGTAAAAACGGAAAGGCGTGTTAACTACAAGATGCAGCAACAAAATGTAGTCATTCATAATGGTATTGCTGAAACTGGTACTGATGAAATTGAACTTCACAGTTCATACTTGCACATATAGAACATCACGTTGTGAATAACTAGAATAAACAAGCAATACTACAAACAGCCAAAGATAGCATTTGAAACTGGACATATGCTAACTACAAACAACATAACAATCAAAAAACTTTAAAAGAGGCATATGCTAGATATAACAGGCTTAACAACAAGCAAATATATGCATTCCTATCGGTATGTTTAAAACTGGATTGATGAAATGTACTGCACAGTAAATAATTGCACATATAGAGCATCACATTGTGAACAACTGAAATAAAAAAGGCATACTGCAAAAAACCAGATATAGCAATTAAAACTGGACATATTCTCACTACACTACAAAAGGGACTCGACAAAACAAATCATGGGTTTCCCCCTGTGAAGAGGCACGACAAAACAAATCATGGGTTTCCTCACTTGTCACAGATGGGCTCGTTCCCGTGGGAAGAGCACGGACCCTGGATGCGCTCCATGTTGTCGCAGATGGGCTCCTTCCACTTGGAAGAGCACGACTGTAGGGTGCCCTCCCTGATGTCACAGACGGGCTCTTTTCCCTTGGAAGAGCAGATGGGCTCTTTCCCCTTGGAAGAGCCAGAGAGGGTGCCCTCCTCGTGGTCGCCATCGATGAGGTGTGACTTGGAAGCTATGGATCCCAAGCGAGCGTCGCAGAACGTCCTTCAGAAATGACAAAAGGGGCTCGATGGCGGTGTACGATGGCAAATTCTTGACAGTGAGTCAGAGGAGATCAGCGACGGGGCCTTGGATGAGATCGACAGCGGTTGAATCCAAGGGGTTGGGGGTGGGCCACTTAACCTGTGACATAGCCCGCCTTAGGCCGTCGCTGTCGACGACCTTGATGTTGTAGCTGACGTCTGCGACATACCCGCATACTCTAGCCTGCTGATTGAGTGTCTACATCCAGTAATGGTCGTCAGCTTCCGCGGCGACATCGAGCGAAGAGACCGCGATACACCTCTTTTGGGCCAGTCGCTCCTCAAGCTCCACGAGAAGCGTAGCCGGGCTTAGGCTGCGATGCTCTAGAGTGGGGGATGTGGATGGGGATGTGGATCTGTGGGAAATGGGGCGTTTGGCAGGCATCATCTAAGAAACTCGGGGCGGCCTGGGTATGGAGATCGGTGGGCAAGCTACAAGGGCAAACCGACAGATATTTACAATGGAGGTCTTGCAGTGGCGGTGGCGGCTAGGACCTTGCTAGGGTTTCGAGTGAGGGAGGGTGTGTGTGTGTGTGTGCGTGCGCGCGTGCGCCCGAGGAGGTTTTGGGGTGTGTGTGTGTGTGTGTGTGTGTGTGGAGGGGGGCGGGGGTGTGTTTGAGGAAATGATGCGGGTACTAAAAATTTTACTACGCAGGAGTGAAATGCCGGGGCTACTAAATTTTTTGATGATGGTGCATCGCACACAGTCTGGAGATAACCACCGTGTGTTATGAAACAGAAAAACCCTCAAGGCGGGCAGCTATTTTCTAGGGGCAGGCAGGATTGGGAACAAGAAACATCGCACACGGTCCGGAGATAACAACTGTGTTATGAAACAGAAAAACCGTCCTCAAGGCGGTCAGATATTTTCTAGGGATGCAGGTGGGATTGGGAACAAGAAACATCACACACGTTCCGGAGATAACAACCGTGTGT
>NC_041393.1:443901022-443901731 GCF_002162155.2 Triticum dicoccoides | reverse complement strand
GGTCCAGAGATAACAACCGTGTGTTATGAAACATAAAAACCCTCCTCAAGGTGGGCAGATATTTTCTAGGGATATAGGCAGGATTGGGAAGAAGAAATATCGCACACGGTCCAGAGATAACAACCGTGTGTTATGAAACGTAAAAACCCTCCTCGAGGCGGGCAGATATTTTCTAGGGATGCAGGCGGGATTGGGAACAAGAAACATCGCACACGGTCCAGAGATAACAACCGTGTGTTATGAAACGGGAAAACCCTCGAGGCAGGCAGATATTTTTAAGAGGGGGAGCCTCGTGGAGCCCAATGTACTGTGCGGATGTGTGCGTGACAGGGGCACCGGCGTGGCACATGGTTAGTTTGAGTGAACTGTGTTTTTTGTGTCATCCGACTTGTCTAATGTTCATAAATCTGGAGAAAAATGACGCGAGAGAGGGTCAGAACACGAACACACTTGCATGTGGACCAAATTTATGTATGAAAAGGGTGGTTTGATTTTCAAATACCAAACACAACTTCAATGTGGCACCTATCTTGCAAAGTGCACGGTATTGCTTGCCCCCCCTCGTGTCGGCACGAAGGGAATCCTAAGCTATTAATGCATGCCCCCCCAACCGAGGCTCACCTAGCAAAGTGCGAAGTAGCTAGCGCCCCTCCCTCCCTCGTGTCCGCACGAAGCGAATCCTAAGCTATGAATGGATGCCCCCCAACCG
>NC_041393.1:443893263-443900656 GCF_002162155.2 Triticum dicoccoides | reverse complement strand
CACCTAGCAAAGTGCAAAGTAGCAGCACCCCCCCACACACTTTCAGTCGGCGGGCCAGATAGGCATCTCACCAAGATTGGTCATAAAACGGACCAAGAATAATCCACCTTGGTCGTACAACCTCTCTCTTGTTGCTGGTCAAAGTGATGGTCGTCCATGCGACCCCGGAGATATCCTAGCTCGCCAATAATCACACAAGTAACTAGTCCCCAAAGACAACCACTTCATGTGTGTGGCCCAAACATATGTATGGAGAGGTATGTTTTTTAGTACACAATGGAACAACTTTGATGTGGCACCGTGATTTCGAACTAGAAATCTCCACACTGAGTGAGGGTTAGTTGATGATGCATATGTATGTTACACCACACTCCAAGCCGACGACGGGGATTCAGGCATGCATGCATGCATATATAGTATATGCGCTCAAACTTTAATTAGGTTTGAATCTCACCATGACCTATACTATGATAACACGAACCAAATGAAGAATCCGCCATGGTAACCAATCTTGTTATCGGTCAAGGTGATCATGGATGTCCACGCGGGCCCATGAATATATAGGCTTGTCACGATAACCACGCGAGGGAGTGTACCGTTAGAAGACAATCACTACATGCATATGTATGGAGGTGATGCGTGCATGCATGTTTGAATACCATTTCACAACATTGATGTGGCGCGTGCGTCGAAAATCGTACACTCTCCCCACACAGAGCGAGATCGGTTCATAACGTGTCGTTGTACTAGCCACTTCGACTCGATGGGAGGGATTCATGCATACACATGCATGTGTGTGCGCTCATATATAGGACAACACTATTCTAATCCCAGGATTAGAATAGTTATTTGGATCACAGCTGCCCTATAAGGGCCCGATGGACCGCTCCTGAATTGCCCAACCCGACCCGAGACGCCCCGACAAGATCCCACCCGATCCCGAGACACCTCGACAGGATCCACCTGATCCCCTCGATCCCGAACTGCCCCAGCCCCCCTCCTCGCCGCTCCTCCCCTCGATCCGCCGCCTTCCCCCTGTCTCCAGCTCCTGGCTGGCCGGATCCGCCGCCTCCCCTCCGTCTCCAGAGCCTGGTCGACCGGATCCGCCGCCACCCCTCTGTCCCACCTCCTGGCCGACCACCGGCGCGGGAGAGCGAGCGCCAGTGGACGCCGGTGTGAGGGAGCCCGCGTCTCCTGGACGCGGCGAAGCCGCCATGGACTTCCGCAAGCCGCATCCTCCTTCCATCCTCACAGCCCGACGCCTTGGCAGCGCAGATGACAGCCCCGACGGAAGCTATGGCGAACGGCACGGCCAACGGGGCAACTCTGCGACGGAGGCGGCATCGGCGGCGCCTTCAAATCCAGCAACGGTACATGAACTTCCTCCCACTTGTCGCCTTCTTCTTCAATCTTCCTTTGCCTGACCTTCTTGCTTCGTGCAGATGAACTTCGCGCCCTATGCAAGACATGGATTGCCATGCGGTTCCTCTCCGAGCTCTCCAACAAATTGCTCACAAGGTGGCCTATCATCTGTTGGAAAAAGGTTGGCCGAACTTCTAGCCAGGGTATGGTTGAACTTCTTCCCTCTGCTTGTTATTTTCTTACAGCCATGTGAAGTTCAGATAATGTGTAGCATCAGTCCAGGCTACAAAAGCTTTTTTAAAATATGCCTGCTTACATCCATGTGAAGTTCAGGTAGTCTGTGAGCATCAGTCCAGGCTACAAAATAGTAGTAAATCTGCCTGAACTTCACATGGCTGTAAATCTGCCTGCTTACATACATGTGAAGTTCAGGTAGTCTGTGAGCATCAGTCCAGGCTACAAAAATAGTAGTAAATCTGCCTGAACTTCACATGGCTGTAAATCTGCATGCTTACATCCATGTGAAGTTCAGGTAGTCTATGAGCATCAGTCCAGGCTACAAAAATAGTACTAAATCTGCCTGAACTTCACATGGTTGTAAATCTTCCTGCTTACATCCATGTGAAGTTTAGGTAGTCCGTGAGCATCAGTCCAGGCTACAAAAATAGTAGTAAATCTGCTTGAACTTCACATGGCTGTAAATCTGCCTGCTTACATCCATGTGAAGTTCACGTAGTCTGTGAGCATCAGTCCAGGCTAGAAAAATAGTAGTAAATCTGCCTGAACTTCACATGGCTGTAAATCTACCTGTTTACATCCATGTGAAGTTCAGGTAGTCTGTGAGCATCAGTCCAGGCTAGAAAAATAGTAGTAAATCTTCCTGAACTTCACATGTGAAAAGCCATGTGAAGTTCAGGCTGTGAATAATGCTAAGTTCAGTTAGAAAGGTATATGCAGATGTAACTTGTGTGCTAATAAACATTCTTTCTTTTATGACAGGAAGATGAGAGACGCATGAAGAAGCTCAGAAGTTTCCAGCAGCAAGTACTCAATCCCAAGCCCGTACGCGTTGCACCACCCCCTCAATGGGTCACCCCTCAAACGCACCAACAACATTGCCAACCTGCTCCAGACCAAAAATGGATGACACCCGAAGCACATGGAGACTTCCAAGATGTCGGGTCACAACCCTATCTGCACAACTTTGCGGCTCCACCTAATTGGGTGACGCCGGAAATCCCCCGCGGATTCTTTGTATCCACGAGCAGACTCCCAAGCACGCTGATGGAGGAGGGTGTTAGCTCAAGTCCTGCGTGTAACTCTAGAGGTTATCATGGTGTGCCTCGTCAACGCCAAACGAAAGCAACTAAACAAGATCCCAGGACAAATCAAACAGGAACACACACACGGAGGAGAGTGCTCTGCACACTACCACCGTTGGATCCTGCTGCTGCTGCTGCTACAAGTCAGAATTGTACGGGACATAAGGTAGATGGATTGCTTCACAAAACAAAAGTGCAAACCAATACCAAGATCGTAATACATCCACAACCACCTCAAGCAAAAAGGACGCAAACAAGAGAGAGAGGCCATCTTCAACCCTCCTTCCTCCCCGTGATCCACTTCTGCATCCTGCTATGATGACTCCACCTTGCCCCATCCCAGAGGGACAGCAGCAGACTCCGGTGGAGTTGCGATCATACACGCACGTAAGTGAAACAAAAAATATTTATATACGCATCTTGTATTATCTGCAAATTTTCTGCTCCCTCCAGGATAACAAGTTCATAAATTGCATTTTAACGTGCCATTTGGATTATTTTTTCTTTTTCTGCAGATGCCAGATCTCTCGGATTATCTAATACCAAGACTAAAGATGCAATTCAAAGATGTAGGGAAAGCAAGGGAATTTTATAATAGATATGCCAGACACGCTGGTTTTGGAATCAGGAAGACGGGAGGGAATGACAATCACAAGTATTTTGTTTGCGCGTTCCATGGGAAACACAACACTTCTGTTTCAGAGGCTGACAGGCAGCGAAACAAAACATCACAGAGGACAAGCTGCAATGCAAGAATGAGGGTGAAGGTGCAGGAGGATAACACATGCGTGGCAGTGGACATTGAGTACAATCATAATCACCCACTCATGCAAACTGATGACATGCTAGTATTGTTGCACTCACACAAGAATTGTGACCCCACTATTTTGGAGTACATAAAACTCCTGCAGTACCGAGTCAAGCACACAACAATCATGTCCATGCTATCTTAAAATGAAGATGGAAGCTACTTCTAAGCATGACCGGACGAGACTTACTAAACAGTGAGTATTCAAACATCCACATGCTGCAATGCACATAGAATCCTAAGTCACAACCCTTTGCTAGCAAAAATAACAAAATGAATGTTTGCATCTAATTTGCAGATAAGCCATGAATGCAAGGAAAGATGATTTGGATGATGTGTTGAAACTTGTTTCATTCTTCAAGGACATGAAGGCAATCAATGATGAGTTTTTCTATGACATACAAGTAGACAAGGACAAGTCAATCAAAAACATTTTCTGGTCCAATGCAAGCTGTCGAGGAGCATATCAAGACTTTGGCAATTGCGTAACCTTTGACACAACTTACAAAACCAACAGATTTCATATGCCTCTGGGAGTGTTTGTTGACACAAACCATCACTTACAGTCAATAATATTTGCTGTTGCCCTTACCAGAGACGAAGATGCAAAGTCATTCAAGTGGCTGTTTGATACATTTGTACGGTGCATGAAGAACAAGCACCCAACTTGCATTCTAACAGGTGAGTTCAAATAAAAAACTGTACAAGTTTCATCATCTTTTCAGTCTATGGGTCTGTATTGGGTATATTTTGTTTTATCTGAAAATAATATACATCAAGCAGTTCAACCACTATTAGCACAAAAGTCCAACTAACAGTACAAGAAAGCAAAATTATCTGTCACATGTTTAGAAAAAAACTAGTCATGAATGTGAAGTTCAAGTACAGGAACCATAGAAGTTCAAGGACAAAAAGCTGTAAAGAAAAAAATATGTAACATGTTCAGAAAAATATAGTTATTTATGTGAAGTTCAAGCACTAGTACCACAAAAGTTCAAGAACACTGCTGTAAGAAAAATTTGAGTGTGACACTACTAGGTAATCCTACTGCTACCTGTTAAGTTCAAACACTGGTACCACAGAAGTTCAAGAACACTGCTGTAAGAAAAAATACATGTGCCATTTTTAGATAATCATATTGCTGCATGTGAAGTTCAAGTACTTGTACAAAATAAGTTCACCACAAAAAAGAAGCAAGTTTCATCTTTTTAATTCATTGCAGACCAGTGCCCGTCGATGGCGAAAGCTATACCACAATCATTCCCAAACACCGTCCACAAGCTATGCCATAGGCACATCCTGAAGAAGTACAAGAAATACCTCGCGTTGCTGTACAAAAAGTATAAAACATTTAAAGAGGAGTTCACAGCTATATTAAACTGGCCGCTGATGCCAACGGAGTTTGAAAATTGCCTGGGCTGAACTCGTGCACAAGTACAACCTGGAGAACGACAAGATGGTGATGCAGCTCTGGAATGATAGGAAAATATGGATTTCAGCATATTACAAGAACATTTTCTGTGCCAGAATGACTTCCACACAACGAAGCGAGAGCATGAACCACGTGCTCAAGAGAGGGTTTGTCAAGGGGACCCAAAACCTACACAAGTTTGCTAGGTGGGTAAATGCTTGCATACAAACTCGGATACAGAAGGAGACCGAGCAAACAATGACCAGCATGGTATGAACACACACACAAGAAAAAGAACCCCATCATATTGTGTTTTCCTTCTAACATGTGCACTTTGAATTTTAAAAAATGAAACCCATGACTCTGCTTCTACTAATATCTTATTTTTTTGACATGTGCAGACCAATCCTGTGACAAAACAACATACGGCTACGAGGAAGACATGTCTATCAAGTACACGAGAGCCGTGTACACCGGGATGAGGACTAGGATGAGAAAAGCCACGCTATTTCGCGCAAAGCCTACAACAGAGCCCACTAAGTACCTTGTGTACTACCACAACAAGGCTGGCCATGATGAAGAAGAAAGATTTTCCTGGTCAAAGCATGAATTCCAGGTTGTAGCTGACCCAAAGAATGAAATATACGAGTGTGAATGCAAGCTTTAGACACACACAAGTGAGTGGAAAAACAAACTCATTAAATAGCTAAACTAGTAGTATCATATCAAAGTATGTGAAACTCATTGCTGGCTCACAAACTATGTATTCTGCATTCATCGCAAAAATGCAGGCCTGTTCTGCCTTCACATCATGAACATACTGGACTACCTAAAGCCTGCCAAATTTCCAAACAAGTATATCCTAAAACGTTACACAAAGACTACAAAATCACAGCCAACCTTTGATACAAGGGACTACAACACAACCGCATCGGATGGCAGCTCAAGACTATCGAAGCAAGACATCTTGCTGCAACTAAATTTGATGGTTAACAAGAAAGCGATGAGATGTGACCAGCAATATGACAGAGCCTACTATGTTCTCAAGAGGCTCGTGGAAGAGCTTGATGCAATACATTCAGCAAATTGAGCGGATGCTGATGAAAGGATGGCTCAAGAGGATGCTAAAATTGAAGATGACCTTCATTATTATGCAGCTGAAATGCTAAACGCCGCTGCTCATGCCAACCAATGCAAGCAGGCTGTTGACCAATCAATGGAGCAGCGCCAGCAAGAGACGATGAAACTGCCGCTATACTCTGAAACAAAGGGTAGGAAGAAAATTTCTGCAGCAAAGAAAAGTGACAAGAGACCTCAAATAAAGGCACCACCTGCAGGAAGAGCCGTCGTGCTCGATCAGAACAGAGTGCCACTTGGACACAGGAAATGTAGTGTGTGCCACCAGGTTGAGGGACACAAAAAGCTCACCTGTCCAACACTCTTGGAAAGAAACGATGCTGAGGAGGTCAAGCAACCCAAAGTTCAAAAACAGCAGCCCAAAGTTATAGAACAAAAGAAGGGCCCACACCCACAAAAAGCAAGCAGCAGGCTTTGTAGCATATGCAAGCAGTATGAACCACATAATGCAAGAACATGCCCGAAGCGCGCAGATGCTGAAAAGACAAGCACAAAGTCAGAGAAGAAACAGAAAGCAAAACCTAGAGCCAGCAACAAGAAAGTGGTGGAAGATGAAGAGGAAGAAGAAGATGAAGACACAATCGAAGAAGATGAAGACGAAGAGGAAGAGGAAGAGGACAATGAAGAGGAAGAGGAAGAGGATGATGAAGAGGAAGAGGATGATGAAGAGGAAGAGCGAAAGGCTGATGAACAGTTAGACTAGGTCAATTAAATGAAGCAAAGTTATGTCATGTCAATGTGCAGAATATTATTCCACTTTTGAAACAGTAGTTTAGGAGAAAGCTTACTTGAACTTTTATTGTTGAAGTTTCAAAGAAATTATACAGTAGAAGTTCAAGTAAGCTTACTGTAGAAGTACTAGTATAGTATAAGAGGAGGTGCTGGTGATGTATTGCATGAGAGAGCAAGCAGTAATAAAATGAAAAAATATACACTGTGAAGTTCAAGTAATATTACAGCAGAAGTCCCGATATATTATGGCAGGAAGTGCTGTGCTGGTGATGTATTAGATGCAGAGTGCAAGCAAGAATAAAAATGAAAAATATACACTATGAAGTTCAAGCAACATTACCGTGGAAGTTCTGGTATACTATGGCAGGAGGTGCTGGTGTTGTTGGGTAACGTAGTAATTTCAAAAAAATTCCTATGCACACGCAAGATCATGGTGATGCATAGCAACGAGAGGGGAGAGTGTTGTCTACGTACCCTCGTAGACCGAAGCGGAAGCGTTGACGCAACGTAGAGGAAGTAGTCGTACGTCCTCCCGGTCCAACCGATCCAAGCACCGTTACTCCGGCACCTCCGAGTTCTTGACACATGTACAGCTCGATGACGCACCCTCGATCTCCGATC